>NW_007249254.1:0-51616 GCF_000164805.1 Carlito syrichta | reverse complement strand
AAAAAAAAAAAAAAGAAGACTTTTATTTTTTGAGTCGGGGTCACACTGTCACCCAGGTTGGAATATAGTGGCCTGATCATAGTGATCACAGCTCACAGCAGCCTCCACTTCCTGGGCTCAGACTGTCTTTCTACCTCAGCAACCCAAGTAACTGGGACACTACCACCACCCAGGTAATATTTTGATTATTTGTAGAGACGTGATTTCGCTATGTTGCCAAGCCTAGTCTCTAACTCCTGGGCTCAAGCAGTCCATCCGCCTCAGCCTACCAAAGTGCTGGGATTACAGGCATGAGCCACTGTGTTCAGCCAGATTTTTGTATCACAACACATCTAGCAGTAGCCACTATGGAAGAGGCACTAAACAATCAAATAGAATGATTCAAGAAGTGTCTTCTTTTCTCATTGCTCATTGGCTGCTCATCTAGACTAGTTGATAAGTGCGTATGTTGGCAACATAGACCAAACTAAGCCCCTTCCCCAATGTGGCACCAACCCTCAAAGAGGCAAACCCATCATTTGGTAGCACTTGATAACATGAGATCTCTTCTACCCTATAAGTGGCCAAAAATCATCTTGACTGGCATCAACATATATGAGACATTTGTGTTTGCCTTTCCTGACTTCAAGGCCTTATTTAGTATCATTCTTTGAGGACTTCTAAATCATATGATTCACTGACATGGGATCCTACATAACATCACACTGAACTAAAGGAGGGATGGCAGTGAGCAAATGACCATAGAGTTTGCTTTTCCTGGGACACTCAGCACCATCCAGATACTACTAGCTTGACAGAGTGATAGAATGGATTTCTTGAAGGTAGCACCAGTTTAAAAATGATACTGGCAATGATAGGGCACCGTCTTCCGGAACATAGGGCGCATTCTAAATCAATCATCATTATATGGTGCTGTGCCCTTGAATCATAGAGTACATGAATCCGGAACCAAGGAATAGAAGTCAGAGTGATCCCACTTTTTTCACATACAATGACCCACTTAAGGGATTTGTACATTGTGTTTCCATAACTCTAGTCTCTGTGGGTCTGGAAGTTTAGGTCAAAAAGAAGAAATGTTTCCTCCAGGACACATAGCAAGCCCCACTGAAATACCATCTATGGCTGCTGTCTGAGCACTGTGGGCTGTTTTGACAGGGACCATCAAGTAAGGAAAGGAAACAGGGGTAATTGACCCAGATTGAAAGGTAATGCTGCTGTCACCAATTGAGGTAGGACAGAATACATTTGGCAGCCAGGTGATTCTGGTCACCGTGTCCTTCTCAAATACAGTTGCTGCACTTGACCACCTACTCTCAGAAGTAGAAAATCATCCTACCCTCAAAGTCATTTACTTTGTGGTGAGGAGGATTGGCAAAACCACAGCACATTGTAAATCAGCGCCAAGCACACTTTGATTGGCGTGCAGGGTTTTCACACAGAAACTCTTTTCAAGTGATACTATTTTCCAGGGCCCCTTAGGAACAGCTCACAGATGGATGCTTCTGATGGTTAACTTTATGTGTCAACTTGACTGGGTTGCAGGGTGTCCAGATATTGAGTTAAACATTATTTCTAAAAACAAAAAACCAACAACCAAAAAATCATTTCTGGGTGTGTCTATGAGGGTGTTTCTGGAAGAGATTTGCATTTGAATAGGTAGACCAAGTAAAGCAGATGACCCTCCTCAATGTGTGTGTGGGGGGGCTCAACCAACCCACTGAAGGCCCAAATAGAACAAAAGGCTCAGTAAGGGATCCTTCCCCAATGTTGGGGCAGGGGGAATGGGTCATCCAACACATTGGAGGCCTGAATAGAAAAGACTGAGTAAGGGAGAATTTGCTCTCTCTTCCTGACTGCTTGAACTGTGACATTGGTCTTCTCCTGCCCTAGGACTAGGACTTACACATTGAGAATTCCTGAATCTTGGAGTCCAGACTTTGACTGTAACTTACACCCTTGACTCTCTGGTTCTCAGACCTTTTAACTTGGACCAGAGCTTACACCATTGGTTTTCCCAGTGCCTAGGCCATCAGACGTGGACTGGAATTAACTCACCTAGTCTCTTGCATCTCCAGTTTGCAAACTGCAGATTGTGGAACGTCTCAGCCTCCATAAGTATGTGAGTTAATTTCTTATAATAATTAAATCTACATGTATATATTTTATGGTTCTGTTTTTCTAGAGGACTGTGCTCTGGGCATGTCTAATGGATCAGCCCCAGGTCAAGTTTGTGCAATACACTTTTTTTTTTTAAGTTTAGAGTTTATGGAAAACCTGCATTAAGCCACTTCCCCTACATCTGCCCCAGGAGAGGTGAAGTTCTCTGCTGCAATCCAGTACTGGCAAGTCCTGCCAGGTCCCTTCTCTGCTCTGCAGAAGATTTGTTACTGAAGTTCTGCATGTTCCAGGATGCTCACCCTGTTGAATGTCCCTTTCTCCTTTTATATGACCTGTCATTCTTTCCAATAGTAGGTGTCCCCACTGGCAGCAAGGTGATCAAACACAGAGCAGACCCTATTAAACTTCCCTCTTGCATCTTTAGGAGATTTCCTGTTCAGACCCACGGTATTTGAAACATCAGTTCGTTGTAGGAAAAAGAGGTGGGAGCATGAGGTGAGAGAGGGGATGGATGCATTGTGTACCCCTTGAACTCTTTCATTTTTTTTCTTATTTTATTCTATTTCTGTACAGATGCCATTTTAATCATGATGGCTCTTAGAGAAACTCTCTCTGCTGTTCAGAAAAAGGTGATAAGAGTTGCAGGGTTTGGTCTGAAATGTTCTGATTCACATGGGCAAACAATGAAAAAGGAGAGCCCCTGCTTACGGCAGGAGCTCAGAAAGCTGCCTCCTGCCCCCTTGGATGTGCCTCCAGCTTTACCTTCAAAGAACAGATGAGAGACCTGAGATTGGCAGCTCTGAGACATTTGCCAAGGCTGTTATCTGTTTCAAACCTCCACTGCTGCCCACTCCCAGCTCCCACTGACTCCTACATCCCTGAGCAGCTTACCGTGTACTTTCCAGGTACTAGGATCTGGAGGGCGGGATGCAGCTCCTTAGGGCCAGCTAGTGGGTTTTGGGTAAGCCAGTGGGGAAACCATGGGGTGTGCTCAGTGCAATATTCCTTTCCTGGTGAGAACTTCTAAATCCACTTCCTCTGAGAGTGCCGACCTTCAGCTGCACTCTGACTTTGGAAGTATGACCTTCACAACATTAACTGAGAACATGCTAGCAAACTGCATCTTGATTACCTTCATTCACTCTTTCCTGATGGGTAATATGAACACACACACACACACACACACACACACACACACATACACACACGTGTTCACACACTCACTCACGGTCTTCCTTGCAGTTTTCAGCCTTCCAGAACATTTTGAGGCTGACAGGACTGTCCATGCTCTTCATGGAAGGGGCTGGGCTTAGGCCAGGTTTTGTGACAATGGGGTCTAGAGACAGGATGGAGTCCAACAGTCAGGCAAAGACAGGTGCCACCAATGCACCTGCATCCAGCCCAGCGCTTCATGCATGGAGCCTTTAGTATTTCTAAATCATGTTTTGAGTTTTGCAGAAATGTTTCTCCTGCCTAAGCTGCTGGCCTCATACACCCAACATGTAAATCTCTCTGCATACAAGGCAGAGTGAGCGAGCATGAGTCAAGGCCTCCTATCTCACTGGCAAACTTGAGCAGCATGGGGCTTGAGTTCCTAGCAGGTCTCAGGTGGAGGAGGCCCTAGGGGACAGAAAGAGAAGAATGATGAGGGGAAAAACGAGGACACACAAATGCCTCATCCCTCACATGCATGCACGGGCACTGTACACACCACATGCCCAGAGCCCACCTTCTTTCTCTGTTTTTCGTCTACAAAAAAGAGTGAGAGATATGGAAAGGGATTCAAGGGTCCTAATACAAGCAGTGAGCTCAAAGCCGGTGATGGGTTCTGGGTTGAAATCTTTTATTATTTAACTTTTCCTTTCCTCGTGCTTTACTTCCTGACCTTGATCTCAGCTTCCCCAAGGTGGGCCACCTGCCATGACTGTCTCTGGAGCCCCACCTCTGCCAAAGCACATCCTAAAAGCGTTTGTGACTTTTATATGTGTATAAATATGAGGAGGAAAAGGTCATAGGTGAAAGAAGGGCTGAGAATTTTCTGGGGTTCACCCCAAATCAGATCCGTCCCATGTCATATGGGACACTTTCTCTTTGAGTCTCTCTCTCTCTCTCTGAAAGTATTTTCTCTCCGAGGCATATGATATGAGGTCCAACTAGGAGGTTTAGGCTGCTTTCCTGACATTTTAGAGAATTGAGGGGAATCTCAAAGCTCATTTCATCTAATTCTCTTATTTAACAAATGAGGAAATTGGTGTCTCTTCATCTGCATTTTTCAGTCATGATTTCATTTACTCTTCATGATACTCTCTAAGGTGGGTGTTATTACTTTATCCTTTGGAGGAGGAAACAAGGCATCTGTAGCACCAGACCCCCAAAAACCCCAAAGGGGAAGGAATTATGTCCCAGAAGCTGAAGAAATGACCCTGAGACAATGGACTTTATTCAGGAATGTATAGGATAGACTAGGAGTGACTGACTCGACAGGAAAAAGAACAACAAAAAACACAGGTTATACAGCATTCTACATAGGGCAGAATATGGGTTAAGCATGAAAGGTACGCAGGTGCAGTGTGAGAATGCACTTACACAGACGTGGCATGTATACAAAACGGCTGTGATTTCTCCCTAGTGGTGGGATTTTTGAGTAGTATAATGAACTAAAAGTAACTAAAAGTTAATGGCATTGATCCAGGCATGCCTGATCTGGTCTGAAGCAGCCCAGGGGACTGACTGCCCCAAGGAAGGATGTGAAAGAACATTCACTAGGCATAGCTGCAAGACTGGTCAGCAGGCACCAAATGTATTACCTGCATTCCCAGGCATGGAGCCTGAGAAGAAGGGAACATTCCAGAATGGCCACCCTCAGGACTTCTCCCCAGGCTCCAATACCCTGCTTGGGGCCATATCCAGGTGTGCTCATGTTGTCATTGAGTATGTGTCACCCAACAGTACCATAAAGATTATGTCACTTGCCCAAAGCCAATAGATGGTAATGGAATCAGAGATAGACTGACTTGCAGGCTAAGAACTTTCCATCTTTTTTTAAAAAAATAAAATAGAGAAGAGATCTCACTATGTTTTTCAGGCTGGTCTTGAATACCTGAACTCAAGCAATCCTCCTGTCTCGGCCTCCCAATGTTCTGGGATTACAGGTGTGAGCCACCGTACCCATCTCCTTTCCATCTAATCAGTGATACCTTACTGTTAGTCTAAGGACCCATGCAGGTTATTGATGATATTTTCATACATCTGTGACAAATACAAAAATATAAACATATCAACATAAACTTGCCAATTTTCTTTCTTGGGAAAGCCTGTCTTTTATAATGATGTCTTTCCTACACTTTTGGTATTTAAAAAGTTCTCTTTTTTATGAAATTATAGTAATAACAAATGATGGTGGTTTACATATTTTCTTGGCAACACAAAACACTGACAACTACATGGCAGTCTTCATGTTTTTAAAAATGAAAAGTCCTGAAATCTGGGAACACAGTACCCTATTGTGCCACTTATATTGTTGCTATCATTGTCTGCAAAGATGAGCAGATTCCTGCAAGTATTTGACTCATCACCATATCAAGGAGTCATCACCGACCAGCCTCAACACCATGGGGGTAAATCCTGTTTTCACAGGACTCAAAGCTGCTGCCGGATGTCAGGAACTTCCACGGTCCCAAGGGCGCCACAGGATGTCTGGGAGGAAGGGGAGCCTCTCAGCTGTCACAGGATCCTGGGAGCTTAGGGAGTGGACAGGCAGATTTGACTCTGTATTTGACTATCCCTTCCCATCTTTGTCTGAGGTATCAGACGGGAAAGACAATGCAAAGGATTAAGAACTTACCAGGTGTGCCCGGCACTGGTCTCAGTGCCCTAGAAGCTGAAGTGTAAAGAAAGTGAAAGAAAGGACACAGTGAACTGCACCAGAACAAATTCCAGGGTCGTTACTTAAAAAGTGTGTGACCTCAAACAGATTCCTTTTTGAGTTTTACAGTGTTGCTGCAACAATAAAATACATCTTATACAAAGCACCTAACACAGGGCTGGTACCTACTAAATACTCAGTAAGCATTCATTTCTGCCTCCTTTTTGTGCATATTCTCTTCCTACTTTGCCTCAAGGGTCAGTCCTAGGCAAAACTGTGAATTGCTTTGTCTTTGGTGACTTTGCATCTATACTCTTGCACCCCACCCCTCACCTTCCAGCCAAGAAGAATGCTGTTTGATATCCAAATTCATCCTGAACAACTCAGAGTTTATGAGGAGAGGACAATGCTTAAACAAAGGACAAATTCTGGCAACGGCATTACAGACCCCATGGCATCTGGCTGAAGGGGCTTTGCAGCCCCAGCCTCCCTGACATGCAGCTGGTAGGCTTAGCTCCCTCCTCCCAGGCAGGAGGCCAGTCCTAGTTCCAGGCTTGGGCCAGGCACCGAGCCTCTGCTGTCATTGCCCATCTTTCTCCTGCTCTGTGCACTTGGTGCTACAGCTGACACCTGGGATGTCACATTCTGACATATGAGGCCACAGAGGTCAAGTGGGCAGGGGTGGGGGCGAGAATTTGGCTTTCACAGCCAGGTACATGTCAAACCAAATTCCACTCATGATTGGGCGTCAGGCCTGGGCTTGGAACTGATCTGGATCAGAGTGATGAAGTCAAATGACAACGTTTGTCTGGCTTGGGCTTATCTGACTGGACATCCTCCCTGGCGGGTCCCAGGGTCCACTATGGAGGCTGGGGGACAAGGGAGGGAGAGAGGGAGACAAGGGGTGGCACTTCACCCTCCTCTGCCTTGTCTTCAAATTTGTTGCTAGCTCGTGCTTACTGACATTTGAGCAGATTCTCTTTATGCAAAGAGGCTATTTTGCTTTATTTTGAGTTTCCTACATGCATGTAGACCATTAACTGTCACAAAGGTTTCTTTCCACGGTGGTGACTAACAGCACAGTCACTCCCCCAGCAACAAGGGAGAGGCCTGGCTGGGGATGAAGAGTGTTTAATATTGATGTGAGTCTGAAAAAATGAGGATTTGTGAGGCAGCGTTAGATGGGCTCTGGACCCAGTCAGACCTGAGTCTGAATCTCTGCATTCAGGACCCTGGGCAACTTGATTTAACCTCACTGATCCTCAGTTTCTGCATCTATAAAATGGAAATGTAATAGTATATGCTATATGGGAATATCTTGAAGATTAAATGAAAATGCATACAAAGCAGTTCTCAGGAGGTTCAGAAAAATACAAGCTCCGTATTATTGTGGGATGGTTCTGGTCTTCTGCCTGTGGCGTTTTACCACTTTATAATGATTCTTTGTTTTACCAACAATAACTAGAATAGTAAAAGGGTGCCAAAAGAATAAAGTAAGAGAAGATACAGTGGCTGGAGGGCTAGAAGAAATACTTGGGAAAATCAACTTATTTTCTTGGGGACACTTCTAGTAGAATGTTCTATCCTAGGAACTGCTTTAGAAAATTCTGCAAGGCTTATAGAAGTGTAATTTTGTTTTTTATTTTTATTATATTTTATTTTAAAGATATGGGGTACAATTCAGGGTTAGGTATACAAATGTTCATTATGCAGGTGCCCTTGTTGATAAGGTGTGCCCCTCCCTCCCCTGGCAGTTTCCCTCAACTGCCTATCCCACCCCCCTCAGAAGTGTAATTTTGTTTTCTGGAAAATCAAAAGACAGGGCAGGAGGATAACTACATGTATTAATAAGATGTCATATAATTAGTATTAGTAGCAAATCAGTTGCTTGCCTTCTCCAAAGAAATGTAGAAGCATAATAAAGAATTTTTTATTGAAACAGTAACTTTATGTCTTATATGACCATGGAGCAGAGGTGGGGGCAACTAGGGGGGGAAGGCCAATTAAGGACCTCTAGAAATTTCCTCTTCTTTCTCTTAGAACAGCATATAGGGGCAGTAGCTGACCTCGTGCATGCTACTCCAAGCCAAAGAATGGGACAGTACCAATCGTTTGCCAAAAAGTTACAGTAATGAAGATAAAACTAGAGGATGCTTGAGTACCAAAACTTAGGAAAAGGGCAAATTCAGATGAGAAGGCTATGGCATGAACTGAGTTTTAAAAAACAAACAGAAAACATCTCTCATTACTGGAGAGCAGCGAATCCAAGATGATTGCTACGTGATGATGTCAACTTAATCTTTTAAAAAATTCTGTATTCAGAATTTAAAAGTTTTTTTTTATTACAGAATATAATACTGCCCACCACCCAGCTTCAGCAGCTATTAACTTTTTTCCATATTTGCTTCTTTTTTTACCCTGTTAAATTTTGCTAAATTTCATTGACACCCCTAAATACTTCACTATGCAGCTTAATTTTTTTTACACATTTACAATGTCATTTTCAGCTTCTACCAAACTTAAACTTGTTCATTAACAATATCTAGTCTTGCACCATTACTAAAACAGCTACAGAAAAAGTTCAAAAACAGACTCTAGTATACATAAGATGTTAATATGTGATAAAGGTGACAGTGGATCAACTAGCTTATTCACTACTGGGTTAATTAGTTAATATGTTGGAAAAACTAAATTTCAAGATGAATATTTGATGAACTAATATTTTAGTAAAAATATCAGGATGGATAAGGTTTCTTAAACACAGAACCGAGTAGAGGAAAAAATATTTTTGGCTACCTAAAAAGCACCCCACTCCCCAACAACAGCAAAAATAGTAACATCAAAACAAAATAAATCATATGCAAATTTTAAAATACAAATTAAAAAAATAGAAGAACATATTCAACCTGTATGATGAACAAAGAGTTAAGATCTTTTGCATAGGAGTGCTTATAAGTTCACTAAAAAAACGTGACCTTCCGAAAGAAAATGGAAAAGAAATCTCTGCGTTAATTCACAGATATTCCATATTGCAATCTGTCCATCTTCTGCCTTCTCTCCTTCACCCAAAGCCGGGAGGCTTCATTGGAAAGGAGATTTGGGAAATGCACAAATTACGTATGTTTTGAGAAGTCATGTATTTGGCTTCAATATGGCTCATCACCATAGCGTAAATGTAACATTATCAAGCAGGTGGGTTTTACAGGTTGTGGTTTGGATTTGTGGACATCTCTTGTTTCACCACAGAGAGAGTTTTCTCTTCTTTTTATTTTTTCATCTTCTCCCATCCAAGTACTAGCCAGGCCTGCCCCCGCTTTGCTTTCAAGATCAGATGAGACTGGGCACATTCAGGGCAGTGTCATCATAGACTATTTTTTCATTTTCTAAAAATTGATTTCAATGGCTTAGTGCATTTCAATGAAGGGGAGCAAAATGGAAATACCATTACTCCACCATTTTTACATCTACATACTCAGATGATGCTTTACAGCATTTTACTTAACTTAAGGGGTCTGTACTAAACACAGTGTTTTCCCATGTATTTAAAAGTGATACTGGCTCAATATAAGAATGAGAAAGACTGCATTTACTCCCATTAAAATAAGACATGGTGCGACTTTGCCATGTGAGTAAAAATGTGCTGGGGAGGCAGAAAAGGCTGTGCAGCTTGAGTTTTCACCGACTTCTTAGACAAGAGACATGTTGGCCTGAGCAGGAATTGGCATAACCCCCACAAACTGTGCCTCTATACAAAATCACTTCATTCTTCACGCCTCTTCCTTCAGTGAAGTTTAGTAACTGACTGAGTTGAAAGATATCCTCCCTTTGAGAAAAGTCTGGATGGGAAAAGGAAAAAGCAGTAACAGTTGTCACTGAGGGTGAATAGCATCTTTGACATCCCAGATTTAGCTGAATGTCATTAGGTTGGATTTGGATAGCTGAATACTGCTGATATTTGTGCCCTTCAGCAAATTCTATATTTGATTCTCTCATCCCAAGGGCTTTTGTGAAACAGGGAGTATTGTACCAGGAACAGAGCAGCAGTCAGCCTCCTCATCATTATGGTGGAGTAAATGACAATACGTACAACGCACAGCAGTGGGTGGAGGGGACGGGTGCGACTCAATCCTTTCTTTCACAGCTTATCCGGTGCTTTTCTGTGTTCACACTTGCTGAATTTTTATTTACTTAGTCCTTTTAAAGTCTCAGAAAGTAAACCTGTTTTTCAGACATCAAGTATAATCAGAACACTTGGAGTTTTACGACTCTTGTTTTGCTAGAAGCTCAAAGGCACGGGTTTAAATATATATACATATAGATAAAGAAACAAGATAAAATTTGGCTTATTAGGATGTCTGTGAGTGGAGTCTCTATGTACTTGCTATTTACTAAACCCATAAAATAATGTTCTGTTTGTACTGCTGTTTGTAATGATGAAGGAGAGACTAAGGCCAAACCTTACAATATTAAAAGGTTGTGGTAGTTTTCAGGTCAATACAAAAAGAATCTCTTTACTAGAGTCTGCCATTGATGACATAGAACTGACTCTGCTCTCTCCAGCATTCCCCTGCTTCATGTACTGAGGTGCCCACGCTGGAAACCTGGTGAAGACTAAATCCTGACCTTTTTCTCTTGTCCAAATTCCTAAGAGGTATGAAGACATCATCAGATGGGGTTTTTATTGCCCTATATACTGAAGTTTGTTGTCCAACCTGACTCGGGCATAACATCACACAACAGATAAGGAAGGAAATCAAAATATTTTAAAACCCTGTAAAGCCAGTTCTTGAGGACTACTGGACTTTGGGCACCCTATAAGACACTAACTTATTCTCTCTGAAGTCTGCCACCTATGAGGCTTCATCTACATACCGAGGAACTTGGAGTTTTTCCATCCCCCTTATCTCATCAGGACATCTCCAATTTCCTTAGGTAGGACCTATAAATTTCCAGTCAGGAAATCCTTGAATTCATCTATAACCTTCAGGCCCCAACTGAAAGATGTCCTGCTGTCCTGGGCCAAACCAAGTAAAAGTCATATTGATTGATGCTTTTATTGCCTTAATATATCTAATATGCCAAACTACAATCCAACCACCCCAGACACATGCCCTCAGAACCACTTGGGGCTATGTCCTGGGCCTGGTCATTTACATTTTGTTCACAATAAATCTGTTCAACATATTTGGCTGAAGTTGGAATTTTTGTGTTGTCACTGGGCAGCATCCTCTATTTCCCCCTCTGTCCATACAACCCTCGCATTATTATAAAGTCAAGTCCTGTTACCTTGACTCCTGTCTCTTGTCCTTCATCGCTCCCTCTTCTGTCAGTCCCTGAACTCACTTCTTCATGGTCTCCTAGAGTTCATTCTCATTCAGGGTCATTTGAAGTGCAGGTTTAATCCTGTCAATCCCTTAAAACCCTTCAATGACTCTCTTGCATCTTCATGGCACCCTTGGCCTAGGTAATTGGGAAACTCAATCCTACCTTATTCTGCCTATATTAGCTTTATCTGGAACTTTTGTCTTCTATCACTGTAACATGGTGGTTAGATTAGAACATGGGCTTCAGGGGAAGATGGCTGAAGGTTTCAATACAATCCTGTCATTTACAATTGTGATACATTGCAAGAGTTACCCAAGATTCTTGAATATGATTCGTGTAAGGATTAAATATGATAAAGTACAAGAAATACTTCACACAGAACTTGGTGTGTAGGAAGCATTCATGAAATTATTGTTTTATTACTCTAAAACAGAAAAACTGAGAATAAATTTTTCATAGATGTTAGGTCCTCATGCACACAGAAGGTCAGAGAGGACAATGGTTTTTTATGATCTTTTGAACATGACACCACAACTTCTGCAGTTAAGATCACATTAAGATCACTTTGTCAAGAGTCGAATGCAGATTTTGTTTGTTTCTTTCCCACTGATCCTAGTGCTGTTGATGTCATCAGTACTGAAATCCAGGTTTCTAAAGTGTTTTGCTGAGGCAGACATTCTGAGATTTACTGAGCAACATTTTTCTAAAAGACAATGACAATGGTGGAGGCAAAGGGGGAAGAAAGGAGAGAGAGAGAAACAGAAGCTGCTCAGGCTTCCAACCCTTGAGAGATAAAGATATTGGGATCTCAGCCAATACCCTTAAGTAATAAGGAGTGATGAGAGAGAAAGACTGACAGTCTATGACATGTGACATGTAACTTTCTAGTGACCCAGTGACTGTATTTGTTCTAAACAGGAAGAGCTTGCAAGGTGACATCAGGAACAGTTTCCAGTCCAGCAAGTAGCTCTCCTCCTACTCCCAAAGGCAAACGTCTGGAGGGAAGGAAATTATTCAGAGGGACCAGTCCTCCCTTGGAAACTAAATTGACAATACATTGTTGCACTCCCCTTGAGTCATTCAACATACCTATTCTGGTTTGGAAAGTTGCCTCAATGAAAGAAAAAACTATCTTAAGAGTAATGTACAAAAGATGTTTGTATGTACAGAAGGAAAGGTAGCTGAGGAAAGAAGACTGCTTGAGCCCAGGAGGTTGAGGTTGTAATGAGCCATGATCTCACATTTCACTCCAGCCTGGGCAACAAAGTGAGACTCTATCTCAAACACAAATAAACCAACAAAAAAAGTCTATCTATCAATCTATCTATCTACCTATCTATATATATCATATATCTATGTCTATATCTACATACACACACACACACACACACACGCGCGCGCGCACACACACACACACACACACACACACAAAGGGAATCCCTTGAAGTACACTTAGAATTTGTTCCTCCAGATCAAACGGTCAACCAAAGTTTTTGTCTGCAAGTTTTGAGAATGTGACATCACGATTTGTAGAAGAAATGTCCAGAGTTGTGGCAAACAGGTGACTGGTTCTTCCACCATGACAACACACCTGACCACACTGTGCTGAGTGTTCAGCAGTTTTTTACCATGGCATGAACCCCATGCCCCACCCTCCCTATTCACCCAATCTTACCTTGAGCAACTTTTTTTTTTTGTTTCCCCATGAATAAAGTCCTCAAAGAGAAACTTTTGGGAAAGAGGTGAAACAAAAAACTGCAGAAGAACTAAAAGGCATCAAAATTGATGAGTTCAAAAACTTTTGAGCAGTGGAAAAAGCATCTAGATAGGTGTATTGCATCAAAGAGAACTTTGAAGGTGATTGAAGTATAAATGTGTAAGAATAAATACACATTTTTTAATAAATAAATTTCAATTTTTGGGGGTCCCCTCTCATACAAGAAGGCCATAGCTCTCCATAAACCTAATTTTATAAAGTCATTTACTTAAAAAGTATAGATTTTTTTTTTTCTCTATAGCTTAAACAAATATAGCTAAATAGAGAATATTCATTTCTTATCTGGTAAATTCCTTATATATCTGAAGAAATTCACTGAAAGTAACAATTCTATGGTTGAAATATAACATTATTTTTTATGGATAGATTTTTCTTACTACCTTGTCATATGCCTTTCTCTATAGATCTATTGAAGAAATGATATTTACTGATTTTTGTTGTTACTATGGAGTTAGTATTTGAGAGTAATATGGTTGTGAAAGAGAAGAAAGATATAAAAAAGAAAACAAAGAAAAATGTGTTTAGAAAAAAAATAAGCACACACTCTTAGGATATGTGATAGGTGAAGCAGATATTTGGTTAAAGGGTCATAGTCTGTACCTCAGTTTTCTCAGCTATAAAAACACAAAAACAAAAAGCAGTGGTCCTTAAACACATAACTCATACTAGACACGTTGAGTTATTTTCTTATTTTTTTTCAAATTCTTTTTTTTTTTTTTAGAAAGAAAGTTTTATTGAGAGGATATAGAAGCTCCTACAGTGGGAGAGGACCCGAAGGGGTTACCTGAGGTTATTTTCATGTTGACTCAAGGTGGGGGAATGGGGGGTGTTCACCACTCAGCGAACTTGCTTAGTTTCCTTATCCCCCTCGCCCACATCTTCATGGAATCTCAGGCTGCTCCTGAAGTGTTGTTCACTTTTGGTTATATGAGGGGGGGGACACAAAAAAATCCAGAATTATCTTTTGGATGGTGGGCCTTTGTAGTACAGGCTTCCCCCACTAAGTGATTGCTCTAGGAACCCATCAGCATCAGTGTACCAGCTAGTGTTACAAGAGGCTATGTTTGGCTTCTGTGAATTTTTTTGGAGATTCTTTCAATGCATTTGAAAGACACATTCATGATGGGTGACTTATGAGTGTTCAGTGAACACCACACTGTGTGTTCAGTATTGTTGACCAAAACCAGCACGATCCCTGCACCCCACCCTTCCTATTTACCTGATCTTGTTCCAAGCTACTTGTTTGTTTGTCCAGTGAAAAAAGTCCTCAAAGGGAAATGTCTCGCTGATATGGAAGAAGTGAAACAAAAAACAGCAGAAGCACTAAAAGGCATAAAGAAGACGAGTTCAAAAACTGTTTGAGCAGTGGAAAAAGCATCTCAATAGGTGTATTGCATCAAACAAAATACATTGAAAGTAACTGAAGTTTAATCATGCAAGAGTGAGAACACAATTTTTTATAAATAAATTTCAGTTTTTGGGAGGTCCTCCCTTGTAAATAAGGTCATTTAGTTAATTATTACTGCTTTTCAGTCATTAAAAGTTCCAATTCAGTCTAACATTAAAACTTTGACCTCAGTTATGCAATCCATAAGCTTTTTTCCCTCTTCACCCCATGCCTCACTTGCAGCTCAAGTACAAGGAAGGGGGCAAGGTATGGCCTTTCATTCTTTGCCATCTCTCCACTTTGTCTTCTGAATATCCTGGGATCCAAGTAAGGGGACCAAAAATTAGATGAGGAAAGGAAGAGTTTAATGTCCCTGGTGCTACTGTAACCCTCACTTGGTGAACCTTGGCTATCTGGATGTTCACTCCATAGCTCCTCCTCCTGAAGCATTCTTGCCCCCAGGAGGCTGCCCTCTTGTATGGTGACTGAAGCCCTGGCACTTTCCTTAGGATCCATTTGGCTATAATAAACATGTTTATCCTTACCAGACCAAAGTGTGGTAGCAAAGGTGGTGTCTACTACATTTCTCTTTCCTCCCCACAACATTGTGCCTGGCCACAGCTGGTCTCCAGTCTCAATTTTAGGGAAGAACATGCAACAGTCATGAGTTTCACATACAATCTTAAAGAAGCCTTCCAAGGACCCTTTTTGTCCCATCTCACTCCTTCAGTCCTGGAACTGACAACTCCATACCCCCCAAATATTCAATGAGGGAAGTAGAGGCCCTCCTCTCACTTATCATAAGTAGCCTCAGCTTCCATGAGTATTTCCTATGAATTCCCTTCATATGATTTGGGGAAGGACAACCCTGGAAAGGTCAATGAGGAAGGGATACCGCTAGCAATCTAAAACCTTTCAAGGCAACTCTCAAGTCATTCACAGAACCTCATGACTTATCATATTCACTGCTGGGCATTGATGAGGGTTGATGGTTGCTGGAAAGGTTCTGCTTTCTTTGAGTATATTCAGCCAGATGCTTTAGTTTCTCTCTTTAAAATGAGGAAATTCTTCTCAGCTTTGGGGCTTTGGCCAATATTCCAGGACAGTGGAAAAAGTCCCACTCAACAATTTGTTACCTAAGAAAAATGGATTTCATTAGCTTGAGAATTCTTCAAGAAAATGAGAGAACAGAATTTCAAATCTTTCAAAAGAAGTAAGCCAAGTCATAAAATCATGGAAATTTAACAGCATAAAAGGACCTTAGAAATCATTGCTTTTTCTTTTTTTTTTTTGAGTTGGAGTCTCACTCTGTTGCCCAGACTGGAGTGCAGTGGCCGCTGCCGGCACCGCAGCCTCGACCTGCTGGGCTCCGGCGATCCTTCCGCCTCAGCCTTCCAAGTAGCTGGAACTACAGGCGCGCGCTACCACACCCGGCCAATTTTTGATTTATTGTAGAGATGAGGTCTCGCCAAGTTTCCCCGGCAGGTCTCGAACCCGCGGGCTCAGGCAATAATTCTCTCACCTCAGCCTCCCAAAGGCGTGGGATTACAGGCTGAGCCACCGAGCCCGGCATTGCCTTTTCTTTATAGAAAAACATGTTCCAAAGAGAATAATTGACTTACCAAAGGCCATGCCTACAAAATCATGGGCAATGATGGACCTATCTATAGATTCCTCACTTACTGAATCCACAAGGTAGTAGAAAGTACTTTTTCCTTCATTGTGTTGCATTCCTATTATTATCATCCTCATTTTTATTATTGGTGCATCCTGGGAAAAATGTATGACTGAACAGTGTTTTGAGATATTAAAATTATAGTAAAACACAGGGGCCAGGCACAGTGGACCACACCTGTAATCTCAAAACTTTGGGAAACCAAGGCAAGAGGAGTTTGAGGCTTGCCTGGGCAACATAGCAATACCCCATCTCTACAGTAAGTCAAAAAATTAGCCAAGCATGGTGTTGCATGCCTGAAGTTCCAGCTACTTGCAAGACTGAGGTGGAAGATCACCTGAGCCTAACAGGTTGAGGCTATGGTAGCCATAATTGTGCCACTGCACTCCAAGCTGGGAGACAGAGTGAGACTCCAACTAAAAAGAAAAAAAAATCACAGGAAAGCACATTCATCTGGAACACCAACAAAAGTTGAAACAAATTTTTACATATTTTTTATTTTGCTTTTGTGAGGAAGAGG
Organism: Carlito syrichta; assembly: GCF_000164805.1. Classification (NCBI taxonomy): domain Eukaryota; kingdom Metazoa; phylum Chordata; class Mammalia; order Primates; family Tarsiidae; genus Carlito; species Carlito syrichta. Next base: position 34,949 of record NW_007249254.1, on the reverse strand, counting down.
TAAATGACATGTAAACAAGTTGCTATCAGAAACTTACTCAAAAAAGAAGCTACCAAGATATGCCATTTCTTGATGAATCTGGTCAATACAGTTTCTACTGATTTTGAAAACTAAAATAGTGAACTTTATATTTGCATAATTATTTGCAGAGAACTTTTCCACCCATCATCTGAAACTCTACATTGAGCAGTGAGGTTATAATGATGACCCTGAAGCACTCCAAGTGATTTTTGAAATATCAGAGGAAGATAGAATTTTGTTCTATGCAATTTAGTGTTAAGTGTTAAGAAATATTCCTTTCACATGTGATACTGGAAATTCTCAGCTAACTAGAATGTTCCGGTACTTCACTTCCCCAGCCATTTTGGGTATTGGATTGCTATTCCAATGTGTTTCCGATGGGCAGATATTGTTGTCTAAAAGAAAGTCATTGCATCTTTTTGTATGAGTCAGGCTTCTCTAGAGAAAGGGAGCCAAAAGGAGATACAGGTAACAATGTAGATAGATAGATATAGATTAAAAAATTGATAATAAGGTATTAGCTCACTTGATTATGGAGGCCGAGAAGTACCACAGTCTGCATTCTGCAGAATGAAACCCCAGGAAACCTGGTGGTGTGTTTTGAAGACCTAGAAGCCTGAGAACCAATGGTCTAGATTCCAGTTTAATTTTGAAGACCTGAGAACCAGCAGTCCCAAAGACAAGAGAAGATGGATGCCACAGCTCAAGCAGTCAGGCAGAGAGCAAATTTAACCTCCCTCTACCTCTCTGTTTTATTCAGGCCTTCATCAGATTGCATGATGCCCTCCCACACTGGGGAGAGCCATCTGTTTTGCTAAGTCCACCAATTCAAATCTACTCTTTTCTGGAAATACACTCATAGACACAATCAGAAGTCATATTTAAACAGCTATTTGGACATCTTGTGGCCCAGGCAAGTTGGTACATAAAATTAACCATCACGTTTTTCCTCTACAATATATGTCAAAAAATCTTAAATTATACTCTAGAAATTCATCCTAAGCAAATAACTAAACAAACGTGCAAAGATGCTTTACAGTGATATTCAGTGCAGTATTACTTATTTTCAATATTAAGGAACAACCTCAACATCTAATAAAAGGGAAGTGGGCCCAAAGATATTCTGTAGCGATGAAATAGAATTCTATACTGCCAATGAAATTGTGATGTAGAAGACAATTTCACGACATCTGAATATATTAATGCTATTTTATTTAGTGAAAGATTCAGGCCTCAGGGTTTGTGATAACATCACAATTGTGTTTTAAAAAGAGATATATCTGTAAGTTTGTGTGCATTGGAAAGAATATTGCTAAGTATGGATATCTTTGGCTTGCTGCCCCTGAGAATCTATTTGTATGAGTTGTTAAGATTGATATGATATGCATGAGAGCTTTATGTTTTTTTGGCTCAAGGATGAGGAAGACATTTGGGGGATAGAGATAACCAAGGAGAGGGAGGGAAAAGGAGGTGGGGATGATTTCAATGGCATGGACTCTGCTTCAAGACCCAGCCAGAGAATCTGGTTTAGTTTCAACTGTGAGAGAAATTAGGTGGAAAAGCCAAGTAACTACGTCAATAAAAGTCTCCTGGCTTCTGGGTACTAACTTGGCCGCTTCAGGACCTAGGTAATAAGAGGCTTCAGAGATGGGTGAGGGGGGAGTCACTGGTCAGACTCTCCCACCCACCAACTCACTCAGGGTGGCACCAGCACAGAATAACTGGGTAACAGAATAACACAATGGTAAGGAGGCTGGCGCAGGAGAGCGTTGTGTTCTCAAACATGTGTGACTTCAGGACCCTGGAAGACACACTCTAAAAGGAAGCTAAAGTCCAGAGGGAGCAATGGGAACTGGAATCTGTCATCATTTGTACAATAATCTAATGCAGGGTTTTTCAACCTCAGCATTTGTTGACATTTTTGAGTGGCTAATTCTTTGTCATTGAAGGTTATCCTATGTATTGTATAATGTTTATTTGCATTTCTGGCTTCTACCTGCGAGATACTAGTTATCCTCCCAGCCTAGCTATGACAACAAGAAATGTTTCCAGATATTGTCAAATGACCCTCAGTCTAAAAAATCTCACCAAACAGAGAATCACTGATACAATAGAAGCACAGCTGCAATCACAGTTAGTGAAAACTGGTGTGTGTCAACAGCTAACATTTATTGGATCTTTGTAGAGTCTTGGGCTGCCAGGTTCTGACTTGTTTAATGTTCACAACAACTATATTAGATAGGTTATGTATTTATCTTCATTCTGAAAATGAGAAAATAAAAGCACAAAGACGTTAAGTAATTCTCCCATGTACACATGGCTGAGAGGTGGCAGAACTAGAATAGGAACCCACGCATTCCAGCTATGGAGACCTCGCACTTGGGAAGTGCAACAATATTTTAACAACTGTAGACTTTCTGTGCCATGGTTATTGTTCTTTGTGGGGTTTTAGTTTTATATTTTTCAAAATTTTTCCAATGATCAAAGTCACCTTAATAATAATACAAAGATTATTTAGCAGGTAATTTCCTAAGACCCCGTGCCACAGGACCCTATCAAGCCCATTTGCATGGCAAGTGCATCCCAGCAAAGAGCCCCATTGGGTGGCTTTTATGCACAGCCCCAAGAAAGGACCAAGATGGCCAACATGACTTCATACTTGGGCCAAAAAACAACAGTATAAAAGAGATGCCTGGCAGGGTATGTGTTCTCTATGGTTTACTGAGTTCAGTGTTTGTATTGTTTCTCTTAACCACCAGTGAGTGAATTTGTCGCCCACGCTCCATGGCCTGCCACTCCCGGGTTCTCACCTGAGAGCAGGCAAAGGACAGCTTCTCACCTTCAGCAACAATGGGCCCCTCTCCCCGTGGCCGCTGATGCTGCCCCTGGGTTGGGGATCTGGCAGGGCATGGGGGGATGGACAGGGAGGCTGAGGCTCTTGAAAACAAAGGGCTGAGCCCATGGGCTTGGCCTGAATCTCACCCATTTGTCATGCGCTGGCTAGGGAAGGCGCTCGGGTGGTGAGTCCTGCCAAGGCTGGGCTGGCAGCTGAGCGCTTCGCAGAGCCTGCCTGTCAGTCACTGCTTATGCTCATCCCTTAATGGCTCTTCCCTTGTCATTTGCCTGGTGTCGCTTTTATCTTAAGTGAATTTAACAATGGTGAAAGGTGCCAGTCTGAGGTCCCCAGAGAGAAGCTTTGCCGGAAGAGCAGTGGGAATGAAAGTTGCCCCCATCAAATTGCCTCCACAGCCCCACCCTGGGAAAGGAATAAGAAACCCCACGGCTGCAGGGGTACCCCGGAGGCCCAGACGAGCCAGTGCAGCTTTCCCCACAGCGCAGCAGGCAGCCTTAAGGGAAGCCAGCTGCATGCAGGTCTGCAAAACTGAAGACATCTTGCAATTGCTTTTTCTTAATTTCCACACCCAGGAGTATTTCAGGAGGAATTTAATCTCTATGTTTCTGGTTCATTTACACTTAACTTGTCACAGGATTCTTTCCAAAGAGCCATTTGGTGCCCAAGAGGACTAGCAAGCTTTTAAAACATATACCCACCCCACCCCCCCGTTTTTTCTTCAGTTTTTGAACTAACCAGGTTCAAAGCAATGTCTAAGCCACACAAGAATCAGAGACAGCTTTACATTTCAAATCCAGTTAAATTCTTAAGAGTGGTTTTGTGAGGCAACCTATCTTACAAATCAATCAATGACAGGTGAAAGCAGGTATCAGTTTACCCTCTCTGGATTGAGAGTTGAAGCAAAGTGTGAAGTGTGTGAGCAGGAGAGGGAAGAATAGAGGAAGAAAAAAAATGAAGAGAGAAGCTGAAAGCATAATAATTCCAGTTGCCACATCTGACCTCTTACTATATACTAGGTACTGTGCTAGGTTCTTGCAATGACACTGTGATAATGTTCAAGTTACCAGGAAAGAAGTCTCCCTGTTTTACAGATTAATAAAGCTTAGATGGTAATAAATGATCCAGTTCATACAGGTAGTAAGTGATGTATCCAGAATTGAGTCCAGCTCCATCAGAATCCAAATCCGCAACACTGAAATGAGGGGAAAATGGAGGGAAGAGGAAGACAGGCAGCCGGGTCGGGCCCTACCCTTGGCTACAGCCCACACAGGGTAAGATAACACCAGGGCCTCTGTCTCCACCCCCATCTCCTTAGAAAGCATGGTGGGATTGCGAGTGGGGCTGGCTGGCGTCTAGCCATCTCTGAGTGCAGACTGTGGTTGCTTCATCTGAAGAGCTTCCTTTCAGCACAGTCTTTGGGGACAGTCTCCTACTCACCCAGCAAAGTAAGCTGGAGGTGGAGCGAGGAAGGACTGAGCTCTGGCATTCTGACCTTTGAGTAAAGCCTGACTTTTACTCCTGGAGAAAACTGGAGGCAAATGATTTTCTAGGCACTGAGGAAGTGTATTTCTTGTATTTAAAAAACAAAATTCTTTTGTATGCTCTGAAGATTTTTAAAAAAGAAGAAGAGACGTGTGTGTGTGTGTGTGTGTGTGTGTGTGTGTGTGTGTGTGTGTGTGTGTGTGTGTGTTGGCAGGGTATCTGTGGGAGCAGAGGGCAATTTTCAGCTCTACCAGAACCCGAGTTTGCTTATCACAGTTGAACAGCAGTTTGCTTGAGGCCTTACTTCTCTTGCTTTTAGTTCATGACGTGCTGAGGACCTCTGATGGCAGGACTGTTGTATTTGATATCAACGCTACCACAGTGTAGAAGAAACTATCCTATGCATTTATCTGGGTTGTTTTTATCCAGCTTCATTGCCTTATGTGCAATTTGTATAGATTATCTGAGATATCTCCAAGGGTTAAGGGCACTTACAGCCTCCTCAGGAGTTGGTTCTCATCTATTTAAATATGCATGGACTCCACACTCAAGTTTTTCTTACATAAGAACTTTCTACTGAATTAATACGTGTAGAACTGGCAAAAGAGATGATGAGAGTGCTAATATGGAGGCAACCAGGTGCACAAGATCTGAGAGTACCTTGGCCACAAGCCCTGCCACCCTAGAGGAAAGCAGTTCACAGGTCCACATCCAAGAAGATAGGTTTGAGGCAAAGAAAAAATGGAAAAGGAGCCCAAAGGGGCTTTCCCAGGATCTCCAGGGTTTCAAAACACTTTTGGATGCAAAGGCATGGAAGAAGACATTGCTCTATCCATTCCCAGGAGCTGATGTTGACAACAGATAGAAGAAATGAGGCAGGGTAGCCGGTACAGGTTAGGCATAGGAAGCTACATTTTTTATAGATAGCTTTCAGTTTTTAGTAAGAAAGTGTTCAGACATCTTGTCGGCAGACCAAAATGCCCTGCAGGCTGGACTATGAATTCAATGTGGACTCCTAATCCACCCTACGCCCTCAGCTCATTTAGAGTGGTTTCTGGAAGTCATAGAAATGATGACAACACCACCTTTTAGCTCAGGAACTTGTATATTCAGAAGTCTGGGAAGTCTCCTACAAAGGCAAAATATGTGTTCTGGAAAAGACCACCCTTCCTCACCTATCAGAGGTGCAGAAGTTACCTATGCTCTACCCTTATTAACAATTAACATACCAATAACTAGGTAGTTATACTTACCCTTTTGTAAAAAGCAAAACATGATCTTTCTCTAAGACACCCATACCAGGACATGTTCTTCTGTATTTCTCCCCTTTTCTTTCTCTAATAAACTTTGTTTTAAAACTTTGCTGGCTGCTCTGAAAATCATTTCAGTGTTGAGTCAAAGAGCCCATGAGTTTTGTGCCGTACTCCACCCAGCATCAGAAGAATTGAAGAACTATAAGGAGAGAGGAAAATGCCAGTCTCAAGAGACAACAGCTAGATGCTGATGACTCTGGACTTGATTGTCTCCCTCTGCTGCTGGCTACTCTGGCACCTATGGTCAACCTCACACAAGGCAGTATTTTACCACAATCAGGTTTACCTTGCCTTTTTCTGTTTCATGAGACCTTATGTTTCTACATCATCACCGTCTCAAAAATCTCCAAAGATTTCTACTTACCTGCACGGTGGGCTCCAAACTCATTCCCTCAGCCTCAAAACTCTTTTTCCCTTTTACTCTCAGTTTTACTTAACAGTGTGACAAACATCAAACTCTATTAAAACGGCTCCACTCGGCACTTAGGGTGATCCACTATCCTAGTTTTCCCAGCACTGAGGATGATCAGGATTTTTTGTTGCTAGAACCAGGAAGTTCTAGGCAAACTGGGATGAGAAACTTACCTCTAAGTCACTCCTGGATGAACAAATTTTGAATTATTCCATACTTTGAATTATTCTTCTTCCATACTTATGTTTATCTGCTGCTTAGAATGCAGGTTCAGAAATAACCTATTGGGTACAATATTCACTATCTGGGGAATGGGCCATCTGAGACCCAATCCCCACCACTGTACAATATGTCCATGTAACAAACATACATGTGTACCCTTGAATCTAAAATAAAAATGGGGCCGGGCTTGGTGGCTCAGCCTGTAATCCCACGCCTTTGGGAGGCTGAGGTGAGTGGATTGCTTGAGCCCGCAGGTTTGAGACCCGCCTGGGCAACTTGGTGAGACCTCATCTCTACAATAAATCAAAAATTAGACGGGTGTGGTAGTGTGCACCTGTAGTTCCAGCTGAGGTGGAAGGATTGCTGAGGCGGAAGGATTGCTGGAGCCCAGCAGGTCGTGGCTGCCACTGCACTCCAGTCTGGGCGACAGAGTGAGACTCCAACTCAAAAAAATAAAATAAAATAAAAATGGGGAAGAAAAAAATGCTACTCTCTATTTTCTATTAAAAAGTTATTCATCTGCCAAGGTTCATATCAAATTCTAGCTCCTGGGGGAAGGCGAAGATTTTTCTGCCACTCCACTGTGACAACCCACTTTTCTTTCCTTTGAATCCAATACCTTTGGTTACTTGGGTGATTCCAAGGATGAAGAAATAGAATTGAGTGGTTGGAAGTGTGGATTTAGGTTGTAGGTAGTGTGAGACCAATGGCCTCCTACAATTTTTGTTGAGAAAAACCACTGGTATGAGGCAAGATGGATTAATAGGAGAAAAGGCATACAAATAAAGGCCCAACTTCCCAGTGAGTTACAGAAACTGAAATACTATCTCTAGTTAACAGGAAGAATGAGGGTTTGCCTTCTGGTATAACAGGCTATGGGGTGAGGGAAGAAGAGGAATTATGTTGAGAGGCCACACATGATTGGGGGAATGATTGGATGGGGGGGAAACAGAATGACTTGCAAGTAGTTATCTTAGGAAGCTGAATGAACCTGAGAGACAGGCATTATTTTGTAAGAGGGTTGGACCAGGGCTGATTACATTCTTCCTCTCCTTTCCCAGTAACAGGAAGAGGAAGCAGCTTGAGAGAGAGCATGGGAATGTAGGAGGAGGTCAGAGAGACCTTGAGGCAAAACGCCCCAAGTGTTTTGAGGTGAATTCCCTTGCACCTTTTCAGTAGGTATGAATTTGAATTCTGATTGCAGCAATTGCCAACTGAACGCAAGTTAACTTAATCACTCTATGTCTCAGTTTTCTCGTGGTTAACAATGGGGAGGTGTAATTATAATACCCACCTCTTTGGGAGGCTGTGAAGATTAACTGAAACAATACATGGCTAGAGCAAAAGGAAAGGAAAGTGGGGTAGGGAATGAGGTCAGAGAGGTGGTAGGAGGGCCAGATCATGGAGTTGACCGAAGAACTCTGGCTTATACCCTGCACAAGAAGGCATGGCCCTGAAAGTATTTGGGGCAGAGAAGCGATATTTTCTGACTTACCATTTTGAGTCACGCTTGCCGCTGGTTTGTGGATAGACTGTAAGTGGACGAAGGTAGAAATAAGGAGAACTGTTAGGAGACTTGTTACAAAGCTAGATGAGAGGGGAAGGTGACTTAGGTAAGAGTGCAACAAGTGAAGTTAGGAGAGCGGTTAGATTCTGGCTATTTTTGAAGGTCAAACCAACAGGACTAACCAACAGAAAGTAATCTGACTTCACTCAGGAATGACCCCAAGACTTCTCTAAAGAAGAATAGAGTCGCTGTCAACTGAGATGAGGAAAACTGGGATAACCCAAGCTAGAAATGTGAGTTTAGCATTCGAGATGGTAAACGTGTAACATGTTTTAAACATCAAGTGGAGATGCTGAACCATTTAACCAAGAGAGTCTTCCTTTGTTATCCATTTCAGGCTCATCTGGGGTATTCAGGGAACAGATAGAAATTATTTGGGTGTGACTAAAGCCCCCCTCTGAAGCTTCCTCCAAATATTGTCATCACTACTTAACCAGAAAGTCAGATCCACCATCTTACCCTTTTTTCTGAATCTCCCTCAGTTCTCAGAATAGGACTAGGCACAGTAAATTCTTGAGTTGTAATGAGTAGTGACAACAGAAACAGCAGAGGAGAAACTTGGGATTCCATGAGCTGTCTTAAAACTGAACCCTCATGATTTTAAGCCCTTTTCCTAGAAGAACTTGGCCCTCCATGTGAAAACTTTCTGAATGCACCTAGCACTTTCCACAGTCCCACATGACCCTTAGTGAGCATCCTGGAAGGCAATGCTTGATGGCAGAGACCTCTACTCTTCCAGGTTCCCCAGAAACAAGAGAATAAAAGGTAGAAGATGAGTGGTCTTTGCTCCTGAAACAGCTGCTGTTGCTCCTCCATCTGCATGGCCAGTTGATTTAGAGTTTTGTGAAGAGAGCCTCTGAGCCCCTCACTTCTGCCAAATGGATTGCCAGGAGCCTCCCATGGCAGGTATTATCGTTCTACACCAGGTGCTGCAGGACAAATGTCCTGGAGCTGGAAGAGAAAATACACTTACTCCTAAAGGAAGCCACAGACAACCTGGCCCCAGTCCTGAAGATGAAGTCCTCCTGCCTAGCTAGCTACTTAGGGCTAAATCAATAACTTATCAAAGTCTGATTCCACAGGGAGGTACCTGGGACCCGCTGTTGCTGAAAGATCCTGATGACATTGCCAACTCTCTATTATTTGTGTCACTATACCTGGAGACAGAGGCGGGCACCATGGTATGGAAGATGCAAACAATTTATAATCCAGAAGCCGGAATCTTTTCCCCTGATTGGGAATGATAGTATAATCTTTTTTCCCTATTCAGGTCACACTTTGCAGGTATTTCAAGTACCAACTTATTTGCCATAGGCCAATTTTCCAATCTCCATCCCCTTACAAAATTAATATTCTAAAAAAAAAAAAAAAAAAGATTTCCATGATTAAATCAATTTGGGAAACTCTGGATTACCAAAGTGAAATAGGTTTCTTTGTACAGGATTTCTCAAAACTTTTAATACACCTAATATACATTGAAATTTTCCAAGGAGAAGAACATATTCAGCAATATTTGATCACCAGGACCTGTTTACCGAAGCACCTTTTAAGGTGAGTGTTCCTTTAATCACACTTTGGGAAATCCTTCCTTAGGCTAACATTAAAATGGTTTGCATTCTCTGGGACCAAATGATTCCAAGAACCCAGGAGCATGCCAAGGATTGGATTTTTAAAGTGCTACAGGAGATTTAAAAAGAAAGGGAAAAGGAGTCAGAATTAATCAGCTCAGAGGCATGAGGGGGAAGTTGATTCTCCTGCCTGGCCTTTGCTGACTCGGTAGCTTCTGGCTGAGGGATTGAGCTCTATGTAAAGGGTTTTGCCTTTAGAAGTTGTGAGCATTTTAGAAGTTTAGTTTAGTTTAGAAGCTTAGAACATTTGCTTTAAGACCTGGCAGGCACTATGTAGTGTTAAAGGGAGGAAAACCTGAATGGAAACCAAAGAATTTCACCCAAGGCTGCTTTTAAGTGGGGAGGGCCTATCAGAATTTAAATACACGAAGGCTTCACTTGAAACACAATCATCAGATAATCTTTGCTACAAAGTTTGTGGCGAACATTTTCATATAATCAGAAAATCGGAGAGGTTGACAGGAAGTATAGGGGGTTTCCATCTAACCTCTTACTCTATCCATCAATTTCCTCCACAATGTATAGAGGAGCCATTCTGTTGCTGTTTGAACACCTCCAGTGAACACCTCCTAAAGCAACTTGCTCCATCGTCGGACATCTCTAAAAGTATGGGTCTAGGACAGGAAACTTCACTCCTGAGTAACCTGATCGTGACTTTCCAGCATTCTCAGTGCTTGCTGCTTTAAGCATGCTGTGCACTTGGCTCTGCCAGTGAGTAACGCAGAGTCCAAAATAAGCTACTATAAGACAGATAGAGAGTGTCTAGGAAAATGAACAGAAAGAAACATACAAATAAAGCAGCCAGGAAACAGTCATCATGTTTTACTATTTGTGGAAAAGCAATTCTATGGATGTGCCTTACTGGTTAAAGGTGAAGGTTGTTTTGAAGAGACAAATTAGATGATACCTGTGACAGTGTTTTAAGAAATTCAGGTAGGCCATTTGCACATGTATAAGATATTTTATGAGTCATGGGCCTGACTGTAAGAGTTAGCGCGGGATGGGGAGTAGGACAGACAGATTGCTAAGAGGTTACTAGGTATGAAAGGAGAGCAGTTGGAAAGCAGGGGAATGAGAGATCCAAGCGGGGAGGGAGGGGGTCAGTGAGAGAGTTGGTGTCCTCCTGGAAAATCAGCTTCTTCTTAGGAAAATGCTGCCTTGGTAATCACACTCTGTGTAGCCTAACCAGAAACCTGGCACCACCCTCGGTCTCTTCTTTTTCCTTATCCTACCGCCCCCACCCCCCAAATCTGCTGTCAAGTCTATAAGCTCTCTCTCCTAAATACAAGGAAGCTCTAGGAGGGGTTCTCAGATGGTAGGTGTGCTAAATATTTTTTAATTAAGATGAACTAAGAGCCTTTTAACAGGTAGAGCAACATGAGGTGAAAATGTCCCCGTGAAGGTCTCGGCATGTCACTGGACACCATTTACCCAGTCAAGGGAAGATGTACTTCTAGACAAATGAGGCATTAAGACTCAGTTTCCGGATGACAACACCAGGAATGAAATAACAGGGAGGAATGTCCTTTGTGGGAAGGACTCGCTGCTTCTCCACATCTCTGTGTAGACAGCTGCCTTCCTCAAGATGTGTCCTTGGGCTCACCTTCATTTGCTCCTGGACACCCTGATGAAGCCAGAAGGTGTGGCAATGTCATCTGACTCTAGCTTTAGACTCTGCTGAGGACGTCCTAAATTTCCACTCACACCAGTGAAAGGACAGGCCAAGAGTGGGAAGCCATTTTTCAACTTGTTCTTAAACCATGACACAATGATGAGAAAGTAGAAGCTATGCTTTTGGAAAAATGCACACTTTAGGTAAAATTAACTTTATCGACTTTGTCTTTTCAGAAACAGACTTCCTGGTGCCAGGTATCAGAGGTATCTCATAGTGACAATCGAGCTTTCCTAGAGTAAAGGGAATTTACAAGGCCTAAGACATTATGCATTGGGCAAGGATTGTAAAAGTAATTACATAAGTTTTGACTACTCAGAGGGGAAGCAGGTGGGGATTCAATCTTCCAGGAAATTGGGCACTATCTACAGGGAAGTCAAGGATCCCCCAAGATACCCACTGGGAATGCATAGTAGATAAGGGGAAGTGTACCCTCCATTAGCTCTAAGGAATGTCATTAAGGTGCAGGAGAGTTAGAATCCTTGTCACGCCTTCTCTAGGGGTTATGATAATGTGGGCGGACATTAGTGGGTCTCCGTGTCACAGGTTCTCCAAGACATCCACAGGTGGTCGAAAAGGAAGTCACGGCATCTACCTGACTGCAACATCTCCAAGGAATTGATTTAAGCCAGGGCTTTGGGGGGATCATGGAGCCACACTCACCTAGAGTGTAGGCCCGCTCCCTGTCTGTGGGGGGGGTGAACTTTTCTTAAATTAATCTTTTATTCTCTCACCTCTGCGTGTTGCAATTCTTTGCAATTACTCAGATCTCTGGGTTGCCAGTGCGGCACCTCCAGCATGCCGGCTCTGGTGGTGCTGCGCCTCCCTCCCCTAACCTCTCTCCATCCATCCCTCCACCCTCACCCTATCCATACCCTAACAACCAGGGTCCCTGAGGGCTTTTAAAATGAGGAAGTAAGGCTATGTCTTAAAAGAAGAGCTGGGTGAGGGAGGTGAAATGCACACTTAGGGGCAGAAATCTAGTGAGGTGTGTATACGTGTATGTGTATGTGTGTGTGTCTGTGCATATGCATATCAGGCGGAGGTAAAACTGTGGCTCCACACCTTTTACAGCTGTCTACTCTTAGAAACTAAAGATTCTCTGACTCTAATTCTCTGGGGTGTGGTTCTCAGATTATGGTACTCAGAGATACTCTTGATCTGCAGGGACTCAGAAGTCTCCAGATTTGCCTGCAGGCCTTCCATGACCTTTGACATTTGACAGCCTGTGAGCCCAGAGCTCACCAAACTCAGAAAAGCCCCATGTCATTTTCCTTTCTGGAGCAGCATCCTTACCTTGCAGGATTGTAGACCTCTCCTGCTTCTGCCCTCCCTTAGTTGACCTCCCTAGGGTCAGCATGTGCCTACCTGATTGCATAGGTCCATTCTAGGAATCTCAAAATCAAATATCTGCTTTCATGTATAAACCGGTATGTGGGACCTGTGGTTAACTGTAAAATGTCACACAAGGACCTTAAGAGTCCATATTTTAGGAAATGCTGTCAGGGAAAAAGAGTACCACTAAGTGAGCAAGCAGCTTTCTCCACACTAGAATCTTTCCAAGAGCCTTTTCCTGTTCACATCTCATCCCTTTCTTCCTATTGCCAGTCCACCTCCTCCTGGGCCCTCAGACTCTGGAGGCTAACCATTCCTAGCCTGAGGCTTCATGTATGCCCACAAAACAATGAGTGATTACAACTTTAAATTTGGAGGCCACCTACTTTTGGTCACCTAAAATTCCCATGGAGGCATATACCTGAAATCGGTGCTGTTTTTATCTGTCTTTACATGATTAAGTGTTTCTTAATTTTAAGTGTCTGAGGCAGTGACTGACTGTTTATTTGGCATTAAATAAAAGGAGTTCCAGTTTTTAGGAGGGGCTACAGGATTGATGATTTATGCATTCAACACTCACAGGGTAGGGAGAATGTGGTGTGAAGTAGACATAGCCTAGAATCTCTCTGAACCTCATGTATGAAGTTGGTTATCATGAGGATGGAGTGAAATAATGTATATAAATCACCTGGTACATTAGGTACATACAATATGTGCACAATAATAGCAACTTTTAAATATGACTTATGAGCATCCCTCAAATGTGTGGGATTTGGAAGTGTTGGAACATCTAGAAAGAATTATTCCACATTTGGGTCCACAAGTCAGGCTCTTAATCACCCTATCAATGCTTCTCCATCCTGGCTAATTCCACAATCACCAGGAGCCTTTTTTTCTAATTACAGACTTCTGACACTGCAGTTGACCCTTGGTATCCAGGAGGAATCTGTTCCAGGACCCCCTCAGATACCAAAATTCTTGGATGCTCAAGTCCCTTATATAAAAGGGTATGTATTCACATATCCTACATATATCCTTCCTTATACTTTAAATCGTCTCTAGATTACTTATAATAATCTAACCTAGTGCAATGTAAATAGTATATAAATAGTTATTACACTATATTTTTTAAAATTTGTATTTTTTGTTGTATTGTTTTCTTTTTTTTTCAGATATTTTGCTGGTTGACTCCATGGATACAAAACCCACAGATACTTAGGGCCAACTGTGCTTTAAAAGATTCTGATCTAGAGATTTGTGGTGGGACCCGGGAATATGTATTTTGTAAAAGTTGAGTGTATGGACTGTAATGATCAAGCAGAGATTGGAAAGAACTGCTTCAGAGCCAGGTGTATTTGGCCACACAATCCATAATTTCTAAGTATGTGGTAATAATGAAGTTTCTGATGCAGTGGTTGATGAGGTAAAGGTTTTTTCCCCAAAATAAACACACTTAGCACCCCCTTTAACCAACCAAGATACAGTAGAATGGGAGTGGAGAATGTGTGCACATTGTTGAAAAGTGTGTAGGTAATTCAACTTTACTCCTCTTCCACACTTTAGTTGAGTACCCTATACCAGGGCTGTCTCAGAGCTCAAGCCCCAGAGGGACACCAGCATGCATCTTCTCTGTCACCATCCATATGCCTTGTAGCCAGGATTTTAGAAGCCTGCATTCATAAGTTGAGCTTATTTTAGGACAACGCCAAAAGGACCTCCCAGAAAGCAATTTGGTGTTGGGAGAGAAAGCCACTTAGGACAAAAGATTTGCCTCAGAAGCTGATTCGTGAGATGTTGCAAGTCAATGACAACCAGAACCTAAGGGGTAGAAAGCAGTTGTCATTTTTCAAGTCCCCAGCACTAAGTCAATACGCAACTGTTGACTAGTTTCCAAGTCCTGGAGATAAGTGGCCCCAAAGAGTGAGAAGTTAGGCAAGTGAGTAATCTCGTGCTGAAGTATAGGAGTTAGCGAGTCAGAGTGTCCCTTGAGAGTAGCCAGCTGAGGAATAATCACCTCATGGGGCAAAAGGCAGGTGAAGCCTCTCCACTAAGTAACAGATGTGCCGCTAGGTGCAACCACTTCCTCCCGACAGCTGCTCTCCTGGATCTGAGGGACTTGGAAGCTGGAAATGGGAACTACCCAGACATGTTGTTACTGGGAGGAGAAGGGGAGGCGAGAAGAAAATGGAGGGATTAAAGACAGGTGTGCAGCCTGATTTGAAAAAGTAGTCAAGTTTGTAGCTCTTCAGGAAGCTTGACAGTCTAAACATGGGGACGTCTATAGAAGCTATATTTACATGAAAAGACACTCCCTGAGAAGGTTAGCCCCATGAGAGCAAGAACTTTATCTTGTTCAGGTCGTCATTTCCCACCAAAATAAAGCACTTTGTTCAAGTCAGATATAAGAAATAGAGTACATTGCTCGTGGATTCTGAGAAGTTTTCAGGTGCTCTATCGTGGCAAAGAAAGCCAAGGGGAAAAAGCCATTGTTTAATCGATGCCTGCTCCGTATCTAGTACTTTAATGTTCTAGTTCCCAGACTTTGTGACACATTAGAACCACCCGGGAAGCTTTTAAAATTCTTGATACTCTCTGACAATCAATTACCAGTGTCTGGGAGTGGGAGTCAGTCATGACATTTTTGGGAAGATTTCCAGATGATTCCTATGGGTGGCAAAGTTTGGGACCCACTGGCTTCACATGTTCCTTTAATCTTAAAAACAATCCTTTAAGACAGCAGTAAAATTTAAAAACCCTTTTTCATGAGGATAATCATTTGTCCAGGGTCAACCAACAAGTAAGAGCCTAACGCTGGATTTAAATACAGCACTGTCAATCGGATGGTTATGCTGTTTCTATAGCATATATGTCTGTGCAGGCTTCCATAACAAAACACCACATACTGAATGACTTAAATAATGAAAATTTATTTTCTCACAGTTGTGGAGACCGGAAGTCCCAGATCAAGGCCTGGCAGAATGGGTTTCTGGTGAGGCTCTCTTCCTAGAAGGTAGATGGCTATCTTCCTGTTGTCTTCATAAGGTAGAGGCTGGGGAAGGAGGAAGAGGAAGAGGAAGGGAAGAAGGAGAAGAAAGAGGAGGGGGGAAAAGGAAAAGAGGAAGAGAGAAAGCACTAGCTCTCTGGTATCTCATAAGGACATGAATATCAGATCAGGGTCTCGCACAACCTTATTTAAACTTAATTGCCTCCTTAAAGGCCCAGTCTCTAAATATAGCCATACTGGGAGTTAGTGCTTCAACATATGAATTTTGTGGGGGACACAATTCAGTCCAGAGCACAACCAGTGCTTGGTATCATACTTAGCATATAGTAGATAACCAGTACTTATTCTTGATTTATATAAAGCATATTATATCACTTAAGAGTAGATATCAGCTTTTGCAAGATGTACTCCAACTCACTGAAGAAAGAACAAGAAAACATAAACTGAAAACTCTAGTATCAGGAATTGAGGTTTAAATACTAGAATGTCCTTCCTAAAAGAGACTGTTCAGACACACACACAAACACAGGAGCGCGCGCGTGCGCACATTTAGTTTTAAATCCCTGCCTTTTACACACTGCAAAACCTTGGGCAAGTTGCCAAACCTTTCTACACCTTGATTTCCCCATCTGTAAAATAGGGATGACAATAATCTGTACCTCAAAGAGTTGTTGTGAAGGTTAAATGAATTCATATGCATACAGTATTTAGAGCAATGTCCAGCTCACAATAAACCATCAGAAGTGTCAGCAGTTACTGTCTGGTCCTGCTCAGCTTGTGAAGGAGGAAATGGAAGTGTCACATGAGAAGCGACAAAAGTTAGTTTATGACTCCATGGGAACTGGAGTCCTAGTCTTTGTGTTTTTCCCACCGCGCACTTTCTGCGTTTATTCCTTCCCTTCTCTCTTGGAGGTAATTTGCAAGTGTGGTGCTCAATCCCTAAGGATGATCTGAACATGTTTTTTAGAAATATGTCCACAGGGGGGAAAGAAGCCTGATTCTGAGTGCTGCCAGTGAGTGCTTGGTCAGAACCCAGGCGGGAGGCCCTGGTCAGAGGATGTAGAAATAAATGGTGCCATGGGAGAATCTGTCTATCTCTTTTATGGACAAGCAGAGCAAAGCCCTGAGAGGTGCAGTGACGGCCTGTGGTCCCAGATTATAACTTCAGTGCACAACTCCTGACTTATAGTCCAGTGCTCTCACCCCTCCCTGACTCTAGGAAATGAGATATCAGTCTGATCTTTCTGGATGGGACACTTTGCAAACTCCTCCATGCCCAGATCTCACCCAGATTCCAACAATCCCTCTGCCAGGCAACAGCCATCGGCACACAGCTGTGACAGCTGAGGTTCTAAGGCCTTTCTGAGGAGGACTGGGAGTAGACTAGACTATCTTAGACGTGAACAGATTTTAATGGGAAAGACTTTCTGGGATTCCTTTAAATCATGGAGAGCAAAGCATTTCTTCAGGTGTCCCCAGCTTTTTTTTTTTTTTAGGTGAGGGTCTCACTCTGTTGCCCAGGCTGGAGTGCAGTGGCATGATCACAGCTCACTGCAGTCTCAACTTCCTGGACTCAGGTGATCCTCTGTCTTAACTTTCCAAGTAGCTGAGACTACAGCTGCATGCAATTATGCCTGGTTAATTTTTTAATTTTTTTGTAGACATGAGGTCTCACTATTTTGCCCAGGCTGGTCTCAAATTCCTGGACTCGAGTAAACCTCTGCCTCAGTCTTTCAAACTGTTAGCTACAGGTGTGAGCCACTGTGCCCAGCCCTTGATCTTTTTATAACTCCTTTAGGTGACTGACGGGGGACTCATATAGGTAACAAGTTTCAGTAACACTGGTTGTCTCTGTGACCTCCTGTCCTCTAACGCAGCAGTCCCCAACCTTTTCGGCATCAGGCACTGGTTTCATGGAAGACAGTTTTTCCATGGATGGGGGATGTGGGGGTTGTGCACTTTATTTCTATATTGTGCACTTTATTTCTATATCCCTCCCATATACAGTTCACAATAGGGTTTCCATTTCTATGAGTATCTAATGCCGCTGCTGATCTGACAGAAGACGGAGTTCAGGCAGTAATGCCATGATGGGGAGGTTGTAAATACAGATGAATCTTCGCTCCCTCGCCTGTTGCTCCACAGTTTCCTGCTGGGCCATCTGGTTCTTAACAGGCCATGAATCAATATTGGTCTGTGTCCCAGGAGCTGGAGACCCCTGCCTAAGGAATCCCAACAATAGCCTTGGCTCCAGTCACAGATTCCCACCAGGCCTCTCTTCTCTCTATGATTCCCTTTACCCAATAAAGGCATGCCCTCTTCAGTGTACTTCTTCCTTACTCCCTCTCACCTCAGGTGGGGTCAGGGTCCCAGTTTCTGTCTGCATTCAGAGGAATAAGGAGGATTGGCATAAGCAGGCAGAAGAGAGAGGGCCTGGGGCCTTGAAACGACTCAGCATCTTGCCCTTGTTACTAATAATCCTCCCCAAATCACCGAATGGTTTCTAGGCATTAAAGTTATCGTTTGCCATAAACCCCTTGTCTGTTTTCTGGAGAGTTTAATATATGGCAGGAAGTTTCACCCATAAAAGGTGACGGCTGCGCTCCTGTGAGTGAGCTGGACGTCTGTAACTTATGACCTTCATAAATGTGAGTGGGTCTCGCGAGCAAGTCCATCAGTCTTTGGAGTAATTCTGCTTCGTAATAAAATATTTTACTGTGCATACTCCTGTCAGCGTTGGCCTCAGTGGCGTCGAGACTGCCTGTTCCTGCCGACACTTGCTCCCCACTCCTGCTCCATTTGCAATGAGCTCCCTTCCAGACTCCAGTCTGAGACCTCGAGAACCATCTTCGCTTTCTGAGGGCTGCAGCCCAGTTCCATCCGGGGGCTCACTGGACTTGGAAAGCGACAGAATGAACGTGGTGTTATTTATTACTGTGACATTTCGGGTACTTTTATCTTGCAGAACTGTCGGGAGCCTGCCAAGAAAGCCATCACTTTGACCAGGGAGAGTCCTTCATTATCCAATGGGACTGTATGCTTGAAGATGCTTCACAAGCTATAGAATCTTCTAGATGTGGGAGAATTTTTTGATCACCCTAATGGAGCATGGCAGTTAACATTCTGCTTCACAGTCCTGGTGACTTAAACAGGCTATGTCAGAGTCACAGGCTTAACACTGACTGAGAAAATAACCAAATGCTTTCTATGCAGTGTGGAGCAGTAGTGAGAACACTCCTGTCTGCCTGCTTGAGTCTTGGCTCCACCACCTGCTTGCTGTGTGCTATCAGGCAAATTGCTCACCTTCTCTGTGCCTCAGTTTCCAAAAGTATAAAGTGTCATCTCTGTCTCCATGCTGTTGTGAGGAGACAATAAAATATTTTATCAACAGCCGAAACTGACAAAAATGACATGTGATTATTGTTTTTTTAAGGGTGAAGAGTAAAGACTTGAAGACAAGAGAGTCTAGCGGAAAATGAGAGAATTAATTAAAAGAATTCAAGAGAAAAAAGAAGCAGTTGGATATAATAGCAAAATATGTGGCTCTTGAAATCAGGTGTTGTGACTGCTGTGGGGGAGGGGCTGTGCTGGGAGCTGGGGGTTGGGGTGTGACCACACTCATGGGGGACCAGCTTGGTGAGGATGAGAGGGCGGTTTATCCACCCGGAAAGCTTCTGCTTCCAGAAATTGTCCATGGCCTGGTCTCAGAGCAATTCAGTTCTCTTTTAATTCAACAAAAAGGTGTTGAATACCTAGTATATGCCAAGCACTACTATCAATTTTTGAGACCTCTGCCCGTGAGGAGCTTACATCCTAGAGGAAGAAGTTGTCTGCTGTACATCCACACTGAAACCCAGTTACTCCAACACAATAGGATGTGTAGAGCAGCAGAGGCACTGCAGCCCCTTTGGTTCTTCTGTCTCTCCAGCAGACACTCAGGGCAGCTTATACAAATTTAGAAAGTGAGTCATTGAGCAGAGAGAGGGTCTCAGATGCTACAGGGCTCTATAAGACCACCACTGGGTACATCATACTCATATGACATGTCATGTTTTGTTCTAAAACACCAATAGAAACAAGTTTGTTCTATCAGTCACTAGTGTAGCTGAATTTGGAATTCACCTTCAAATCTGCTTTGGAAGGATTTTTAACATGTCTTTAGGAATGTTTACAGTGAGAGCAGGGATTTAGAGTAGGCCACAGAATGGAGCAGAGAAAACATGAGAAATATGGGAAGCTGGGGAAAATTCAATGTCAATGGCATTTTTAAAGAACTGTCCTCCAGTCTCCTTTTGATGTGGGGGTTGTCTCTTGCCTCACATTGAGAAGCCTGGTTATTGAAAAGACAATCAATCATATAGCCCTTCATTTCTAATTTGTCTGAGCAGTTACTTATGTTGGTCAGCTATTGCTGTGTAAAGACTCAGCTGGTACAGTCTCGGCTCCACTGGGCAGCTCGACTGGGCAGCTCGAAGCCAGTGCTTCTGAGGCCCTGTTCTCCTTGCTCTATCTCTCTACTTTGTACATACCTAGAAACTCTTTTAAATGTTCTTCAGAAGCATGTTAGAAAGGGAATTTTAAATTCAGTCATACCAGTCATTGATGGGATAAAATTGATTTGTTTAAATTCAGCCATACCAGTCATTGATGGGATAAAGTTAGTTTGTTTTGGAGCACAAATGATCTGTGATAAAAGGGTGATCTAAAGGATGATGATAAAGATGACAGAAAGGAAGAGGGGAGAGAGAGAAGGAGGGAGAGAGGGAGGGAGGCGTGGAGGGGTAGCGATGGAGGGAGGGGTAGAGGAAAGGAGGAAGGAAGGGAGGGAAGGAGGGAGGAAGGAAGGAAAGAAAGAAAGATCCCAAAGTAACTGGGCCAGCAGCATCAGCATCTCCTGGGAACTTATTAAAATGCAAATTATCAGACCACACCCCAGACCTACTGAATCAGGATCTCTGAGGGTGGGTTCCAGCCACCTGTGTTTTAATGAGCTTTCCAGGTGATTCTAACACTAAACTTCTAGAACCACTACTCTAAGCTGCAGGCTGGATCTCTCATCCTCCTTGGACCAGGATATCATCTTTTCACGACAACAGCAGAGGTGCAAGAGGCTGAGAAGGGACAGTGGATCTTGAAGGCTCAGGCCAGGAACTAGCAACTAAAATACTGTCTGCCCACGTTTCATTGCCAAAACAAGTCATAAGACCAAGGTCAGGGGCCTGGGAAGTATAAAGAATTGGGACCGAGAATTCCATATACCCCAGAACTTAGCAAAAATAATATTGGGATACCACTTTATGGTATATAACACTCTTTTACACACATTACTTAATTCTCATAACAACGCTGTGAGGTAAGAAATATCTTCATTTAATGATGAAATTTAAAAGGTTCTTAGATGTTGAGGTCAAGGCCATGTAGTTAATACAACCCAGGGCTCCCATCTCCATGTTTGGGACTATGTCCACTGTGTCAAACTTGAACCCATAGGTTCATAAGGCACATATATCCCTTTTGTGATCAAAAACATCTCCAATACACTGTGTCCTATAGTCCTTAAGCACCTAAAGAGAATGAGAAACAAAACCAGGAAAACATTTTAACCCCTCATCAGCTTCACGCTAGACAGCTGGCTCTATTGCCAGGTTTCAATGTCCCAGTCTTTTTGCTTCTAATGTTTTCCCATAAACTTGAATTCTGAAGTTAATGAGCTTTCCTTTCAATATCCCTATCCTCAAAATTTCATACAAGGAGTTTTTCTGTAGAAACTTTTAAAAACTTATTTTCAAGAAACTATAATTTCACTAGAGCGCCAGAAATTGGGTGAGGTAAACAAGAGCACAGAAAGAAATGAACAAACAAGTGGAGTTTTCTTTTGCTGCCGAAGATACATTCTGGGGAGGAAAATAAGATTAAAAAGGAAAATAAGTGTAAGACAAAACATGACATGAAAGACATGGCATTTCTTGGTGCTGTGGTATAGAACTTAAGTGCATCTGATGACTTTAAAAATCTAATTGAAATAAATGTTGTGAATCAGACTAAAATTTTGTTTTTAAACATTTCAACAGATTAAGATAAAATATTTTTAAAAACTTTTATGAGGGAATTGGCTCATAAAAAAGATTCATCTGCTATTTCTACTTTTATGCATAAGGCAAGCATCTCCCTCCCTCTCTCCTTTCCTCCCCAGTCCCTGGCTTGCCCCTTCTCCCCTGATTGCTTGATAATTTAAGACACCTGAGGTGCTATAGGAGAAAAATATGACCCTGACTCTGAGTGTGATCTATAGGGATCTCTGACTGCACACCTTAATTATTGCTAACAAAGTAACATTTTAATAGCTTTAGGATGAAATTGATGAGCCCGCCTGTTTGCTAGAAGCCTTGCAAAGTCACAACGTGATATCTTGTAGAAACAAAAGAAAGGGTGCAGTGGTGTGAAAGTACCTGGCTCTGTGTGGAATGGTCAGTTTTTCAAAGGTGCATTGTTCTTTTAAGGGACTTAATGTCCCTTAAAGTCCATATGTTCATCTAATGCATTTCCATCTTCTTATAAATAAGATGCAAATATCATGTTGTCCTTGTGCTGAAGAATAAACTAAAGAAAGGCATCATGAGAGATAGCACAGTCTCCTAGCAAGGGAAAGGGGAGCAGTTGAGCATGAAATGCTGAATTTTTGGAGGCCAGTGACTTCTCCATCTACTTCTGTAATGTTATAAGTTGGAAATAGTGGATGTGGGGTGACAAATTAGTTGGCTGAAAGGACAGATTTTAAAGAAGTAAGAAAAGAGGACTTGGCCTCCAAATTCCAAGATATAACTGCCAAAGTCTCATATTAAGTGACAGGGATTATCTAGGCCTCAAGGAAGCTTGAGTACATAGTAGGTCTTCAATCCATCGCAAACCTTTGAAGAACACTACTATTTAACGATCCCAATTAATTCACATAGTGGCTTTGATTTCTCAGAGTGCACACTTAGTTCACAGTGGCCATAGCCTTCTCTGGCATCCATGATGATGTCTGATTTTGGTAATTGGTTCCCAGAAGTCATACCATAGCCATCTCATCACACAGCTGCAAGGCTGCTTCAGGTCTGTAGACCCTCTTGCAGCTACTGCAAAGCACCTCTCAAGGGGCATCCGAGATGCTATCAATTATTCTTCAGCACCACTGTGGGATCATGATAAGATTGGTAGGTCTATTGCAGACACTCTCTGCTCAGAGAAGGCATTCTACTGTTTCTACTATTCTGGTGGAGCACTAGAATGCTTCAAGGAACTTCTCAGGGTGAATGACTTTAAATCCTGGAGATTGGAAGTGGAGATGAGTGGGTGGAATGCACAGATCCTTCTTACAAGCTCACAACAATGTCTAATTCTAGTCCTCTCCTCCATGACTCTTTTCTGTCTTGGCAGGGAATTTAGACTTCCTTTTTGGGGGAGAAGGACTCAGCATGTCATCTTCCAAGTCAATTACTATGATATAATTTTTAGTCCCTATGTCCTTTGGAGTCTTACTTTTCATTACTCAAAAACCATGTTGGGGGAATTCAAAACATCCCACTTCCCTGCCTTTTTTCCCCCTAAAATGTTGAGTTTGAAAATTCTATTTAAGGACATCAAAGCTAAACTTTGGAGCTTTCTTTCTTTTCTTTTCTTTCCTTCCTTCCTTCCATCCTTCCTTCCTTCCTTCCTTCCTTCCTTCCTTCCTTCCTTCCTTCCTTCCATCAATCTTTTTCCTTCTTCTTGCATTTCTTCATCTTGAGTGGTGAGTAAGGAATACCTTTTTACTGTCTGAATGGGGGGGAAAGGGAGGTGGTAGGAGGATTTACCAAGGATGGTGCCTTAAGTTACTTCAAACTAGTCTCCTACATCATAGTTATGTTCCCATCATTAAAGAAAACGCAGAACACACCCAGATAGAGTATAAATAAGACTGCTCTCTTTCTCAAGAATTAACCACTCACTATGAGGAAAAATTGGGAAAAAAGCTTAAGGCAGCAGGGGAGAAAGAGGAGAAAGTAAAGAGCTATTAAAACATGCTAGGTCTTTTAGCAGGTATTATTTTTCCATTTAGCCACATAGTCATAAACATAACTCAATAATAAATAACTTCCTGCTGAATAATATTGAGCTAAAGCTTATTTAGGGAGCCCCAGTACACCTGAGTTAAATTTGTATCATATCTTGTTACATGTCTCATTCGGTATATATAAGTCACAATGTGTAAATACTCAAGGCATTATGTGTCAGTAGATGGAGGAGGTACTGCAAATATTTGCAAGAAGTAGGGGTAGTGGGCAGAAGAATATCATTATAAAGAAATTAAAGAAAGGTAGGTCACCCTATTGTGCTAAAGAGAGTGAAGAAGACAGAAAAGAGATAGGAGTTTGGCAGAACTAGTTTCTTAGGACAAACAACAGGGTTAATTTCTCAGGACAGGGAACTGAGATAGTTTCTTTTTTGAGGCTCCACTGAGAAAAATAGGATAGAGTTGAGAACTAGTTAGTGCCAGCTAGAAGATGGTCCTAATTTCTCCACTACCCCACTTTGTCTCTCATTATATGCCCATTACAATACATGCTAAATGACACACTCTCCAATGACATGACAGTTCCAATCCTGCCCATTTATAGTAATAAACTGGGTAGACCTAAATTCTTAGAAATCTTCACCTCTTTTTCAAGAAATATATTAATATTCCACCTCCTGCTTAAAGTGTAATCAAGAAAGAATTATAAAAGTAAAAGCCCAGCAACGCACAGGGGCTGCTCTGTTCATGGAGTCACCTGCTTTATGTTCCTCTTTTTAATAAACTTGCTTTTGTGTAACTCTGGTGGCTTGCTCTTAAATTCTTTCTTGTACAAAACCAAAAACATTTGGGGCTGGGTCCCCAACTCTAGGGATCTCCCATTCCTGTATCAGAAATACCTAATAACATTTGCAGAAGTGTATCTGAAATTCTTGAAGAATTAGCAGAGTTGTGATGAGGTCTCTTAACAAATAATCTTGAATGTACATTAGGCATTTTAGGTCAGGTTAGGACCAAAAACTTTTGGCCAAGACAGAAGACTACTCTCAGATTCTCAATTTATATGTTTATCTCAATGAAGTAGGCCCATATCTAAGATTTCTTCAGATTCTGAGGAGAAAAAAATCATTAAAGATATTTCAGAATAGTTAAATCAAACTTTCATAAAGAAATCTGTTGTTATCAAGATTCAAACCAATGTACGGGGTCAATACATCCAACAAGACAGGAACTCTAATATGCAAATAAGCAAAATAAATGAGTGCAGTTCTAAAAGAATCTAGTCTTACTTAAAATTCAGAACTATAGATTTGATTGTAGACTGGGTTTTCTGGGAAGCAGAGCCTAAGGCAAAAGCCTAAGTGCTACTAGTTTATTAAGGAATATAATCCCAGGGGAACAGAAGAGAGATAAAATGGACTGGAGGCAAGGGAGAAAAGAGGGACAATTTGAGCATGCGTTTCTAAGCTGTCTAGCTCATAGATTAAGTGTAACTGATGGCTGGATCTCGTAGGACCATCTTCTGAGGCACTCTATGAAGAGTTGCTTCTCAGGACAGCCCATCTAGGAGCAAAAAGAGAGAGAATTCATCTATTGGTCTCTTCTAAAGTTAGTTAAAGTTCTACCCATGGGGGAGTTAACACCTCTTTTCTTCCTAGTTGTTTATGCCTTAGCAACAACAGGGAAGTTCCTGGTTAGAAGGTGACAGGGAGCAGTTTAGAGCAGTATGGGCATGAAGAAGCATGAGGAAAAGTGCTCTGATGTGTAAGGCATGAAGTAAATGTGGTTGCACAAAACTGGTCACTGCCACAGCCAAGGATCCCACAGATGGGCAAAGCCAAGAAGATCTGGGTGGGCATGTGAAAGTAACTGTTGCAATCTTTTAAATAAAGGTTTAGTTTTATACCTTCTCAAATAAGAGAATGAGCTGTCTAGTAGTGTGAATATTCATTGAAAATAGGAAGCTTACCCGATAATTCTCAAAAGTAAGTGAAGAGTATGGGGGTTAAACTTGTACTTTGTCCAAACAGGATAGGAAAAGAGTTTTCCTCTATTGGTTCAATATTCACTTTATTCACATCAAAGAGGACATTGAGAACGATATCTTGTTAGCTGACAAGTGGTATTGTGGTCATTTATAATAATGGCTAACATTTGTAGAGGTCTTGCAAAGAGTTTTGCTTTGAATCCTTGTGTTAATACTACTCTGCAGCAACTGAGACATAGAGAAGCCAAGTGTCTTGCTCACAAGCACACAGCAGTTAAGGGGCTGAGCTAGGACTTAAATTCATGGGGTCTGACCCAGAAGCACACTTATAATCCTTATATCGGTCTTTGACTTTTTGCTGGAAAACACAATTGCAATTACTTCTTTTTTTCCAAAATTTATGCCTTCCTCTGAGAAGTCTTGAAGTTTTCTTAAAATGTAATTAAGAGTATGCATATCTCCCAAACAGTGGACCAACAACATAGCCTCTGGAAAACAATGAAACTGTTAGAGTTGTGATAAAAGAGAAACTGCATCCCAACTTGAATCTGTTAATAGTCACAAGGTCATGAATTGATCATATGTCCCTATTGGGTGACACAGCAACACCCCAGAAAACTTCTGATGACCAGAGAGCATCTCAGGTGAATTAGGAGACTGTTCCTTTCTCCAGAGGGCACAGGCTTTAGCCCATACTAGTCCTCTAGGCCTAGAGACTTTTCCCAGTGAACAGAAGCTGTGAAGGTGGGGTGGGGTGGGGGCTTCAAGGGGCTGAACAAAGTGCAGAGAGCTCCCACTAACTCCAAAGCATGCTCTTAACTGTTCTGTTCCCACTATGAACCAGGAAAAAGTCTCAATTCCCTGTCCAGAAAGCTTCCAAAAGCAGATCTTGTTGCTTGCACTTAATGTATTTTTTTCATGCTGCACAGATGTCCTTTCTCATAAATTCAGAAGTATCTGCACGTCCCAAGGTGAGCTGGTATCTTCTTTTTATTGCCAGCAGTTTACAGGCAATGGATCTGACATTAAAAAAATACAGCACACACTTTTGGGAGTGTGACCCTCTTTCCCAACTTTTTCCTCATCTTCTAATCCTCTTTGCTCTCTTCACCTTTGCGCTTCTGGTTAGCACACAGAGGGGGCTTTGGAGACCCTCCTGGATTCTTTGACATCTTGCACAATTGGGAAAGCATGCATTTTTCTCTACAGATTGTTTCATAGAGACACAGCATCTGTCTGAGCCCAAAAAAGCCTCCAGAGAACTCACTTAAGCTCTTTTCCAACTAACCTATTTCGCACGCTTTCTGAGAAGAAGCAATACAAAACATCTCCACAGGAGAAAGCAAGAGAAATATTGGTTCTGTGTCAATATCTCAAAAGAAATTTATGATGCTAATGGGAAATTGAAACTCCTAAAATAACTGCCGTTTTGTGAACCCAGGCAGCAAATTTTTATTACCTCATGCCTGAGCCTTCCCTCATCTCCTTCCTGAGGGACAGTGGTCATGGATCCATTGGTCTCTCCACCTCTTCTCCATCTTTAGTGGCACTTGCTGTGAAGAATTTTGATAAACCCTCAGTTCAGTTAACTTGAACGGATTTGTGTGCTATTAGATAGAAAGCCTGGACATTTCTTGTGGAT
This sequence comes from Carlito syrichta, assembly GCF_000164805.1. Taxonomy (NCBI): domain Eukaryota; kingdom Metazoa; phylum Chordata; class Mammalia; order Primates; family Tarsiidae; genus Carlito; species Carlito syrichta. The sequence continues at coordinate 7,775 of NW_007249254.1, read as the reverse complement.
ACAGTAAAATGCACTGTGTGACTTGCAGGGACTGTTAGTTCTCTACCTAGCTTCTGTTTTCTCATTCTTCTTTCTAAGGAAACCTCTGTATCATTGGTCTAGCCATATGCCCAGGTAAGACATTTCCCCTGCCAGCTAGCAATTAGGAGTGGCCAGTTGACTAAATCCCAGCCAATGAGATGTAAGCAGGAGGTGTTCAGAGGAACTTCTGTGAAAGCATCATCAAAGAGACTCTTTTCTGATCTTCTGCCTTTCCTCCTTCGGACCTGTAACTTGAACATCAAGGTTGTTACTTTAACTGTCAACTGGGCCATGAGCCAATTTCAAGGAACAAATTTTTAGCTACAGGTGGCAAAGAAAAAAAGAAAGAAGCATCCTAGTTTTCTGATAACTGAAGAACTGTCATATCAGCCTTGAGTTGCCTACATCTAGCCTTATTTTATCCAAGAGTGAAAAAAATCCCATCTTGTTTTAACTAAGGTTGTTATATTTTTCTATTCTATGCAATACCCAATCCTAACTAATATATTCCATCTGTGATACAGATTTGCCAATAATGCCTTCTCCTGACAGATTAATCAGGTATCTAGCACAATATTTGTTCATCGTCCTTAGGTGGCAAGTTACAAAAGCCAACTAGAGCCATTGTACGCAAGAAAGGGGGATTTATTAGGAACTATGGATGTGCCCATCTTTTTGTCTACCCCAGCTCCCTCATATCACTCTCTGCTTCCATGCAATTAACTATTTAGATTCATCATACCAGTGGTATCATATTTGTTCTTATGTGTCTAGCTTATTTCACATAGTGTAATGTCCTCCAGTTTCATCCACGTTGCTGCAAATGGCAATATTTCCTTCTTTTTTTAAGATTGAATAATAATTCAATGCATGGCACATATTCTTTATTCATCCATCCACCCATGGACATCTAGGTTCCTTCCAAGTATTAGCTATTGTTAATAATGATGCAATGAGCACGGGAGTGCAGTTACGTCTTCTGATTTCAATTCCTTTGGATGTACACTCAGAAGTGAGATTGCTGGATCATATGGTAATTTTATAATTAATTTTTTCCCCAGAAACCTCTATACTGTTTTTTATGGTTCATCAATTTACATTCTCACCAATTATGTCTGAGGATTCCCTTCTCTTCACTTCCTTGCCAACACTTATCTTTTTTTTTTTTGTAATAACCATGCTAACAGGTATAAAGTGATATCTCTTTGTATTTTTAATTTTCATTTCTCTAATGATTAGTGATGTTGACACCCTTTCAGATATCTGTTGGCCATTTGTAAATATTCTTTGGAGAAATGTTTATTAAATTTCTTTGGTCATTTTTTAACCAGGCTGTTTTGTTTTTTATTTTTGCTATTGAGCTATAAAAGTTCCATTTATTTTGGATACTAACATATTAGATAAATGGTTTGCAAATATTTTAACCTATTGTGTAGTCTGCCCTTTTGTTTTTTATTTTTTTATTTTCTTGAGTTGGCGTCTCACTCTGTCACCAGGCCGGAGTGCAGTGGCACGCTCATGGCCACCGCAGCCTCAACCTGCTGGGCTCAGGTGATCCTTCCACCTCAGCCTTCCAAGTAACTGGAGCTACAGGCACGTGCCACCATGCCTGACTAATTTTTTGATTTATTGTAGAGATGAGGTCTCGCCAAGTTGCCCAGTCTGGTCTCAAACCCATGGGCTCAGGCAATTCTCACACCTCAGCCTCCCCCCCAAAATGCTGGGATTGTAGGCATGAGTCACTTTACCCCAACTGCCTCTTTATTTTATTGTTTGTTTTCTCTGCTCTGCAGGATGTTTCTTTTCCTTTTAGTTTAATGTAATCCCACTTGTTTATTTTTTCTGTTTGTTGCCTGTGTGTTTGGTGTAATAACCAAGAAATCATTACCAAGGCCAAGGTCAGGTAGTTTATTTTCTATGGTTTTTTTCCTATAAGTTTTATAGTTTCAGATGTTGCATAAGTCTTTAATCCACATTGAGTTGATTTTTGTGTATGGGGTACAGTAAAGGTCCAAATTTATTGCTTTGCATATGAGTATCCAGTTTTCCCAAAACCGTTTGTTGAAGAGACTATTATTTCCCCATTGTGATTTCTTGCCTAATTGCTCTGGCTAAGACTTATGATATTTTTCATAGAAGTGATGAGTAAGAGAACATGCGATACTCAGTTCTTTGTTTCTGCGATAGATCACTCAGCATTATAGACTCTAAGTCCATCCAAGATACTGCGAAGTTCATAATTTTGTCTATTGAACAATTATCATAATACTTTAAGAAAGGGATTGGCAGTAGTGGGAAACTGCCAGGGAAGGAGGGGCACACCTCGTCAGCAAGGGTACCTGCATAATGAACATTGTATACCTAACCCTGAATTGTACCCCACGTCTTTAAAAAAAAAAATCGACTGGGCACAGTGGCTCAAGCCTATAATCCCAGCATTTTGGGAGGGCGAGGCAAGAGGATTACTTGAGCCCACGGGTTCGAGATAAGCCCGGGCAACTTGGCGAGGCCTCAACTCTACGATAAATAAAAAATTAGCTGGGTGTGGTAGTGTACACCAGTAGTTCCAGCTACTTTTGGAAGGCTGAGGTGGAAGGATTGCCTGAGCCCAGCAGGTTGAGGTGACAGAGTGAGACTCCAACTGAAAAATGAAAAATAAAAAAATCAGGCAGGCATGGTGGTGCATGCCTGTGGTCCTAACTACCAGGGAGGCTAAGACTGGAGGATTTCTTGAGCCCAGAAGTTCAAGGCTGCTGTGAGCTATGATTGCCACTGCACTCCAGCCTGGGCAACAGAACCAGACTCCCATCTCTAAAAAAAAAAAAATAGTCACATTACCAAAAAAAGAAGTGATGAGTGGGCATCTTTGCCTAGTTCCAAATCTAAAAACTTTCAGTTTTTTCACCATTGAAGATGATGTCAGCTGTGGGATTTTTGCATATAGCCTTTATTGTGTCTAAGTTTCTTCTGTGCCTAATTTGTTGAGAGTTTTTATCCTAAAAAGATATTGAAGTTTGTTAAATGCTTTTATGCATCTAATTAGATTATTATGTAATTTTAATCCTTCATTCTGTTAATGAGTTGCATCCCAATGATTAATTTGCATATGTTGAACCTTCCTTGCCTCACAAAGATAATTCCACTTGATTATGATATATGATTCTCTCGATGTCTATTGAATTCAGGTTGCTAATATTTTGCTAAGGATGTTTGTATCCATGTTCATCAGGGATATTGGCAGTCATTTTCTTGTCATATCTTTGCCTGGTTTTAGTATAAAGTGATGCTGGCCTCACAAAAGTGGAATTGTTCATTTTTCTATTTTTTGAAAGAATTTAAGAAGGAATAGTATTAGTTTTCATTTAGATGTTTGGTAGAATTTGCCTGTAAAGTCATCTGGTCCTGTGTTTTTCTTTATTGGAAGGTTTCTGATTCCTAATTCAATCTTTTTATTTGTTGTTGGTCTGTTCAGGCTTCCTATTTCTTTTTGATTCAGTTTTGGTAGGTATGCTGCTTCTAGGAATTTATTTGGTTCTTCTAGTTTGTTCAATTAGTTGGCACATAATTGTTCATAATACTCCCTTATGATATTTTTAAAAATTTCTGTGCCACTGTTTGAACTATCTCCTCTTCCATTTCTGAGTTTATTTAATTGAGTTTTTTCTCACTTCCCTTAGTCTAGCAAAGGGTCTGTCCATTTTTAAAATCTCTTCAAAAAACAACTTTTATTTTTTTGTAATTTTTTCAATGCTAATTTATACTCTAATCTTTATTATTTTTTTTCCTTCTGCTAAGTTTTGGCATAGTTTATTCTTCTTCTAGTTCTTTGAGGTGTAAAGTTAGGCTTTTTTTTTTTTTTTTGCTTTACAATTTTTTTTTTAATGTGGACATTTATCACTATAACATTTCCCCCTTCATACTACTTTTGCTGCATCTCATAAGTTTTGGCATGTTGTGTTTTGGCTTTTATTTTGTTTTGAGATGTTTTAAAACATCTTTTAGTTTCTTCTTTGACCTAAGGTTGTTCAAGAGTATGTTTTTTAATTTCCAAATATTTGTAAAATTTTCCATTTTCCTTTTGTTACTGATTTCTAGTTTTACCTCATTGTGATTGAAAAAGATTCTTGGAATAATTTTAATCTCTTAAAATGTAATACTTATTTTGTGACCTAGCATGTGATCTATGCTGCAGAATGTTCCATGTATGCTCGAGAAGATGTCTATTCCACTACAGTTGGGTGAAATGTTCTGTATTTGTCTCTTAGGTCCATGTGGTGTATAGTGTTATTCAAACCTACTGTTTCTCATTGGTTTCTCATTGTCAGGATTATCTATCTATTATTATAAGTGGGGTATTGAAGTCTCCTGCTATTATTGTTTTTCTGTGTACTGCTGCTTTCTGATCTGTCAATATTTGCTTTATATATCTAAGTGCTAAGAAGTTGGGTGCATATATATTTATAACTGTTATAGCTTTCTTTTGAATTGAATTTTTATTATTTTGTAATGACCTTCTTCATCACTTGTGATAGTTTTAATTTAAATTCTATTTTGTCTGATGTAAGTATAACCACTGGTACCCCCTTTTGGTTACCATTTGTATGATATATATATATATATATCCATCTCTTCACTTTTGGCCTATGTGTGTCCTTAAATCTAAAGTGTGCCTTTTGTAGACAATGCAGTTGGGACTTTTTAAAAAAAGTTATTCAACCACTCTATGTCTTTGGATTGGTGAGTTTAATCCATTTACATTAAAAATAATTATTGATAGGTAAGAATATACTAATGACATTTTGTTAATTGTGTTGTAGCTTTTTTGTTCATCTCTTTCTCTTTTTCTGCCTTTTTTGGGATTTGGTGATTTTGTAGTGATATACTTTGATTCTTTTCTCTTTATCTTTTTTGTATCTGCTATAGAGTTTTTTCTTTATGGTTACCATGATGCTTGCATAAATTTTTATTGTTATAACAGTATATTTTGAAATGCTAACAACTTAATCACAAATAAAAACTCTGTACGTTCTCATACACACACACATTTTATGTTCTTAATGTCAGAATTTACTTCTTTTTATATTGATATTGATTAACTACTTTTTGTGGTTTCTGTTATTTTTAATACTTTTGTCTTTTAACTTTTATACTAGGGTTAAAGGTGATGTATTTGCTACCTTTATTGTGTTACATTATTCTGTATTTGTCTATATATTTACTTTCACCACGTGCATTTGTGTTGCTGTTTAGCATTCTTTTGTTTCAACTTGAAGAATTCTCCTTATCACTTCTTGTAAAGCAGGACTAGTTATCATGAACTCCTTCAGTTTTTTGTTTGTCTGGGAAAATCTTTATCTCTTCTTCATTTTTTATGAACAGTTTTACCAGGTGTCCTATTCTTGATTGGCCGTGTTTCTTTTTTCTTTCAGCATTTAAAATATATCACCCCACTTCCTGGTCAGCAAGACTTCAGGTGAGAAATCTGCTGTTAGTCTTATGGGAGATTTCTTGCATGTGATGAGTTACTTTTCTCTTGCTGTTTTCTTTTTTTTTTGAGTTGGAGTCTCATTCTGTCGCCCACACTGGAGTGCAGTGGCACGCTCCTGGCCACCGCAGCCTTGACCTACTGGGCTCCAGCGATCTTTCCACCTCAGCCTTCCAAGTAGCCAGAACTATGGGCGCACGCTACCACACCTGGCTATTTTTTATTTTATTGTAGAGAAGAGGTCTCGCCAAGTTGCCCGGGCTGATCTCAAACCCCCAGGCTCAGGCAATCCACCCAAAGTGCTGGGATTACAGGCTGAGCCACTGAGCCCAGCTGCTTCATGGGCCTTAGTGTTCATTTCCCTCCATAGATATAGGGAGTTTCAGCTATTATTTATTTAAATAAGCTTTCTGTCCCTTTCTCTCTGTAAATCTCATAATGTGTATTTTGGTTTGCTTGATAGTGTCCAGTAAGTCCCATAGACTTTCTTCACTTTTTTTCATTCTTTTTGTTGCTGTTGTTGTTCCACTGACTAATTTAAAACAAACTGTCTTTGAGTTCACTGATTCTTGCTTGTACTTGGACAAGTCTGCTGTTGAAGTCTCTGCTGAACTTTTTAGTTCAGTCATTTTGACCTTCACCTCCTGAAGAAGTAGTCACCTTTCTTGGTCTTTACATACTAGCTTTGGCACAGAAAAGCCCTTTACCAGTTAGAATAGGCAGAGATTCTGGATGGGCTAACTGGTGGGATCTTTGCATGAGTAGACTTGGTGCTAGGGTACATGGATAGAAAAACATGCTGCCAGTGTCCACCAGTCTGCAGGTCTGGTGTCAAGGTCTGTGACAGCAGATCTGGTGTGACATCCTCTGGAGTGGGTGTGGTACTGATGTCTGCCCCAAAGCCAGACATTCACTTCATTTCTTCTTCCCTCACAGGAGAATCCATTGGCTGAGGGGACTTTTCTTGATGCTGTGCTATGGAGGTTTTGGGGAGAGAAAGTGTGGGAAAAGTAAATCTGTTCTTCTCATCTTCTCTAGTGCCTCTTTTCTAGTTTCCATGCTCTAACTCAGTACTATAACATTTTATATGGATTCCAGAACTCTCATGAAGGTATTTTTGGTTCATGTATGAGTGTTAAATTAGTGCCTCTGTCAGAGGATGAAGACTGGAATCTTCTATTCCCACCATTTTGTTGTCATCTATCCCATCACTATTTTTAATACCCCAGTCTGGATACATACTACATAAATGCCCATTAACAATAGAATGGATAAATGCATCATTGTTTATTCATACAATGGAATGCTAATCAACAATGAGAACAAATGATTTGTAAGTATATATAAAAATATTGAGAGCAAAACAAAAAAGAATACATATAAAGTATGTAAAGTATCATGTCAGTTATATAAAGTATAATGGAAACATTACTTTCTAATGTTAGACGTCAGAGAGTGGTTATACTTGGGGAAAAGTAGTAACTAGTAGGAAACAGGAGGAGATTTTCTGGGGTTCTGTTCTATTTGTTGATCTGGGTGCTAGTTACACAGTTTATTCTGTTTATAAAAACTTATCTGCTCTGTCTTGTGTCATATTTCAAAGAAGATTGAAAACATTAAAAAAACTAAAAAAACACTTATCTTTGATAAAGTAACTACTGCTTCTCAACTGGGTTCTGTTTTGAATTCTTTTTTTTTTTCATTAATCAGTATTTTTTATTATGGTTTTGTGGGGTACAGTTAAGGGTTAGGTGTACAATGACGTTTCATTCAGGCACCCTGTAGATAAGAAGTGTTTTCCCATCCCCCGACAGATATTTGCTACTGTTAATCCCATCCCCCTTCCCTCCACAGTTTCCCAGTACCATCAGTCATTTTCTTATAGTATTGCATTGGATGTTCAAGGTCCATTATATGAGTGAGAACATGTGATATTCGGATTTTTGTTTTTGTGAGAGGTCACTCAGTATTGTAGACTCTAGTTCTATCCAGGTTGCAGCAAAATTTATGATTTTGTTCTTTTTTATGGCTGCGTAGTATTCCATTGTGTATATGTACCACATTTTTTTAATCCAGTCCTCTTTTGATGGGCAGCATGGTTGTTTCCAGGTTCTTGCTATTGTGAACAATGCTGCGATAAACATACGTGTGCAGGTATCTTTTTTATAGAGTGATTTGTGTTCTTCAGGGTATATTCCCAGTAGGGGGATTGCAGGGTCATATGGAAGGTCAATTTTTAGAGCTTTTAGGAATCGCCACACTGCTTTCG
>NW_007249253.1:918165-932736 GCF_000164805.1 Carlito syrichta | reverse complement strand
TTTTTTTTTTTTTTTTTTTAGAAAGCAGCATTTATTGAGAGGATATAAACGCTCCCACAGTAGGAGGGTACCCGAAGGGATTGCCTTAAGATTTTTACAGTTGAAATTAGGTACAAGTTCAGTTAAAAAGATTGAATAAAAAATGGATGTCCTCTTTTCAGCCAAAATATATCTGAATAATACAGATGCAGAAATGGTTCTTTGTTAGTATTTTAAAAAATTATGAGGTACTTTTTCTTTTCTGTCCCGCAGATTTATATGAAAATATTATCTTTTTATGTTTTATTTTATTTTTTAATAAATCTATTCCCAATGTTTACTTATTCCTAGCTCTAAGCAGTGTCAGAATAAGAAAATTTAGCTCTCTTGACAAACCATTTTTATAATTAGATTATACAATATATGAGAAATTATTTCAAAATATTACTGCTAACAGTTTAATTTTTATAACAGCTGCATTTTAAGAGCCCACACATCTGCTTCCTTTAACTGTTTTCTTTACAAAAGTATCACTTAATATAATATTAATTGGACACAAAATCTGATAGCAATTGTATCTATAATAAAATTTTGATGAGTATCATTCAAATAAAAGATACAAAAGTGTAATTTGTTGCTTTTAATATTGGCTTGTGTGGCAGATTACAGGGTTACTAGAAGTAATAAGATGAACAGGAAAAAAAAAATATTGAGAAGAACCAGTTGTAGTATCTTTTCCCATGTTTGATTGGCCTCCTCCTAGAAATATACACACAGGAAATGACACTTAACAAGTATCTCTATTTTCCCTTCTATTGTTTTAAAATAACTGATGTGCGACAGAGTTATAGAGCCAGGAGAAAGTTTATTTGCTGACGCCACGTCTATTCTTGCTTCTTGTTCCATCTTGTTTTAGAGGCTTTCGTTTTTCCTCCCTTTCGTATGTCAGTTACCTTACACTGTGATCAGGATTGGGATGGGATGCACACATGATCTTACTAAGATGTAGATTCTCATTCACTAAGTTGTGGTGTGCACTCTGAGAGTCAGCTGCTGGTCCTCATATCTTAACTTGAGGCCCATGAGTATCCTGGATACATTTGACCAGAGATGTAACCAAAGGTGAAGAGTGAATGATTTTCCTCTTTCTCTATTTTTTAATAGTCTCTCTCCCCAAATTTCCATTCTATCTTTACCATTTAAACACACACACACACACACACACACACAACTAAATATATAACATATATTCTTTTTATGTTTTTCAAAATATGCAAGACCTATATATTACATATTATGGTAGCAAAAATTGAGAGCAAACAATAAACACAGGGATTTGTAGAACTTCTTTCTTCCATAGACCTTGCAGCCACTGCTCCAACTTTGTCCAGTGGATCTTCTGGACATGTTAGCACTTGTGCTTAAATAGTCAGAACCGTGGTCACTTTTGGTGGATGTTGGTTGGGGACCGACTGGGAGAGGGAACATTAGAGTTTTCTGGGGACATAGATGGCCAATAAAGATGTCTGTTAATCTGGTTCATACCTCTGTCAATATTTTCCAGTTAAGATTAATATATTTCAATGCATGTAAGATTTCCTTCAAAAATGCAAACTATAGGATATTATAATGGTAGCAATTGAGTAGGCAGTACTTCGAGGTACAGATTATTTTAAAGCAGTGAAAGCATGTAGTGTCTCATTTTATGATTGTGCTTGCCTTTTATATGTTGGAAGTTTTCTAAAATAATAAAGAACCTAAAGGAAAATTCCTCAAGTATGCCTCTCAACAAAATTATTTATCCTAAACTTCCTGGTGAAGTCTCAAAGTTAAGGACTTTCTATTAGTTTGTATGGTGTTGCTCTTTAGGTAGCTTGGTTGTGGAATGACCATCTCCTTAGATTCAAGGCTTTAGAGTTTTTGTCTTATCAAGAGCTAAGATGGGGGGGAAAGGCAAACGTAACTGTAAGTTAGTCTGCTGGGGCTCCCCAAATAAAAAAGTTTAGACACCATGAGTTAGGTCGCCTGGGAAACATTGCAAGGAGTTATCTAGACATGTTTAGCTTCAAGTTTTTCCATAAAATACTTGATCTCAGGAGACACCCTATTCATCCTTCCTAGACTCACAATATTAGGCCACCTGCCTCTCTCTCTAGTTTCTGGCCACTTTTACACTGGAGTTTTAGAACAAGAAAATCCTCTGAAGTTCTTAGAGTAGTTGCTCTGTCTCCACAGTGGGTCTCATATACCCTGAGCAGTACAGTCTGCCTTATTTGCTCTCCTTACTTGTGCGTTTTTGATTCCATGTAGACTAGTCGAAAAAGAAGATACTTCCATTTTTTATAGAGCAAAGTTGAATATCGTAAGAAGGACTTTTTAAAATCTACCCCAGTTCAGAGTGAAGTTGTATGAAGGAGTGCTCACAGGCAGGACTGAGACTGTCTCAAGAATTTGTTTTGAGATATTTTCTAGACCCTGAAGTAAACCTCTATAGAGTCATGTACCTAGAGTTAGCAGGTTTCTTTTTTATCCACTACAAGGCCAATAGACCGCACTTGGAACAAGATAGGACTGAGATGCAGCCTTTCCTCAACGAATGTGCGACGCTTTCTTACCATTCAGAGATGTCTCATGGAGCTTATATAGGATATTATGTGACCTCTCCTTGAATTCTCTGGCCATGAGCCAAGCAGCAGAGTGTCAGTGTCCCTCAGACAGTGATGCTTACATACCACTTGAACTGTATTATTATTTTCAGAGTCAGGGTCGGAAAGAGAGTTTTTTTTGTTTATGAATCAGGTGAAACTCAGATTTTTTAGTGAGAAAAATCAAGGAAATTATTATGTAGCTACACAGCTGTTGTTAATGGTACTTTAAGGATTTGTTGCCATAACCAGTGAACTGGAGTCTGTCTTCTTGTCGGAGGGACAGAAAATGTGAGCATTCCAAGAGACATGGCTTTATAGTCAAAAACCTGGCTTTATTGTTGAAATTAGGTGTGACTGGAAAATTGGACATGCGTAATTACTGCTTCCCAGAGGGTATAGAAGATAACCAACTCCTCTACCATTTTTTCTTCATTGACATTAAGTAACTATGACTGGCCAACTTGTTCAGTAACTTAGATGCATACTTTAAAGCCAGTTTTTCTCAGAGGCAATGTCAATACTTAAAAAAAATTTTTTTTTCTTTCTTAACTCTCTCTCTCTCTTTTTAAATCTTAAGGTTAAGTGTTCAAAGGTATTTTATAAAATATTTTTCTTTAATGTTAAAGAAAAGCTTTTAATTCTGCATTTGCTTTGAAACTTGTCATATACTGAAGAATTTTAAAGTCCATTTATTTTCTAGTGGACTTTTATTTGTCCACTAGAAGATATCTCAAAACAAATTCTTGAGACAATCTCAGTCCTGCCTGTGAACACTCCTTCATACAGCTTTACTCTGAACCGGGGTAGATTTTAAAAAGTCCTTCTTACAAAATTCAACTTTTATAAGAGAATGTCAGTCATATTCCTCGTTTTTAACTGACTGAAAGGTATGGCCTCAACTTTAGTTGGTAACACAGAATAACTATCCCATTTGGCAAGGAACGTCACCGAAACACAACTAATGTTAAGAGATCTCGAAAGGTCAGATGAGAGAAATAATGATTTTTGAGGATTGTTGAATGGGAGTTACTTTATCTATCTAAACATTCTAAAAATCTCTCAATGTATCAAGACAGTAGAATGTTATTGCTTTTTATGAAATTTCTCCTAAATGTTATTCTGTAGGACTACAATCAGAGGTCCTGCAAGAAGCAGATCTATAAATCTTGCTGTATATACTCTAGAAGAAAACTACATCTGCCACATGTACATTGTTTAAGACAAGAAGACTCACAGAGAAATATTCTCTCTTCACTCAGTACTAGGAAATGTTAGCTCTCTTACACAACTGATTTGTGGGCATAGGTATTCACTGATCATGTCTCTTTCTTTGTTTTTTTTTTGTTGTTGTTTGTTTGTTTGTTTGTTTTTGAGTTGGAGTCTCACTCAGTCGCCCAGACTGGAGTGCAGTGGCCGCTCCCCGCCACCGCAGCCTCGCCTCATCCCAGCCTCACCGCAGCCTCCGCCTTCCAAGTAGCCGAAATTACAGGCGCGCGCTACCACGCCCGGTTGGTTTTTTGATTTATTGTAGAGATGAGGTCTCGCTACCCAGGCGGGTCTCGAACCCGTGGGCTCAGGCAATCCACTCACCTCAGCCTCCCAAAGGCGCGGGATTACAGGCTGAGCCACCGAGCCCGGCTATAAAATTCTAAAAAAAAGAGCTAAGGATGGGAGAGAATAGCATCCTTTAGAACGTCTAATCCCAGACCACAATATTTTATTGGGGAATCCTTAATCTTTTATAACTCAAAGAATTACAACCATAATGCTAAAAATTGTATCTAAATGTGAGAATAAATTTTTAGTCCTCTGTACTCAATGACTTTGTGTTCACAACGTCTGCTATAATGAGTTTTGTCTCTTAATAGTAAAATCCTCTCCTATGTAAGTTTGTTTTTCTAGATTCTTTGCCCATAGGTTATCACGTTGGACACCCTGTGACTACAACCCAGCGTAATTAAACCTGTAGAAGTACATGCCCTGAGGGTGTCTAATCTTCCAGGCGGCAAACTTGAAATCTTATCTCTAAACTAAACAAATATCATTGACTAGCCTGTTTCAGATTCTCTATAGTTATATTTCTTAATGTGAGTTACAAAACTTGAAGTCAAATAAATGGCAGCTAGACACATAGGCTTGAGGAAACACACATAGGCACACACACGTTGACAATCTCACAACAGGATCTACAAATGCCACTTTGTAGCCATTCTAGTAAGAGAGCTTAATACATGAGGTCAAGAAGTGATGTGTAAAACAGGAAGCAGGAATTAGCTGGCTGCAGCTGAAGCAGAGACAGAAAGGAGCTTAGTAGTGGAACTCTTTACATCCAGGGAATACATTGTGTGGTTATAACCAAGGAGCCCTTTCTTCCTTTCACTTGGCACAAGTCGAGTAAAACCTTAAAATCACCGCTTTTCAATTGAAAGTGGCTTGAGTGAGGAGTTTGGATTTAAGAAGTCAACTTTCACTTATTACCTCTTTTTTAAAAAAAGAGAGATTTTATATTTTGTGTACTATTTTTCTGAGGCTGGATTTAAAAGGTTATATCATCAATCAGAAAAACATAAAAAATATTACATGACTCTTAGACTCAGGATGGATACCCCATTTGTCTACAGTAGAATGTCCTTTCTCCTCAATTACATTAAAATGACGTCTTAGTGCATGCCAAAAAAATAATAAAATACAGCAGGAAAGTTTTTTTTGTTAAATATAAAGTCCACACGATACAATGGACAATATAAGAAAATAAAAGTATCCATGCATTTGGGCAAACTCTACAAGCAGCAGGCAACTTTGACTCCTTTGAACCATCTATGATGATGCAATTCTCCAGCCATCAAACAATGTATTTTATGAAGTGTTCTGTGGCATTGAGCCCATGTAAGAATAATCAGCCTGCCTCTCATCTACCTCTGGTAAAAACGAATCATTTTGTAGAAAAAAGTGACTACTCAGGAAATTAGTTAATACTTGTGAAAAGTCCAGGAAAGGGATTACTTGACCTCAGTATCAGTATCAGCATCTGTGGTGAAAAAAAATAGCTTGACAGTGTTACAAAACTTTTCTGTACCATGTCCTAACAGAGTTTTGTGGATTATTTTTCAGCAGGTTACCTTACTTCTGAACAGCACTTTATTTATTTATTCATTTATTTATTTTGTCAGCAGATTAACTGTTGTGTTGTGTGATTTAACCTCCAGGCCAGAGCACATTATTTTTAAATAGTAATTACATATTGGGCCATTCACACTTTTTAAATATAATTCACGTATTCATAAAATAAAGGTTAAATTGAAATTTTAATTTTGTTTCTTACTTTTTCCACTAATTTTCTTTAACTTTCTTATTCTTCCCCTCTTTCCTGCTTTCTTTCCTCTACGGGCATTCCTGATTTTTATACTTCTGTCTAGTTTTTATTATACCTAGTATCTAGGGATGATGTCTTAAATAGCATACTTGTTTAACAAGTGTGGTTTTAATTAGTTAAAATAATGGTCATGATCAGTCAGTAAAGCATTATTTTCCTTCTACTTAGTATCATGTGTGGGCAGGCGGTTATCTGTTTATCATCGATTTTCTCTATAGTAGATCTCTTTAAATCCTCTTATCAGTTTTTGATTAGTACAACACTAGATGTATATGACCCAATACTGGGAATTAGGTAAAGTAAATGTAAATAAGTCATTTTTATGCTATGCTGTTCTATTGTTTGTTATTTTTCCCCTTGTTCTTCTTGACTAGTATGGGCTGTCACTTTTTTCTTTTACTCAGATCTACATATATCCTGTTTTTGTCTTTTAGTTCTCTCTTCACTATTTTCTATGTCCGTTGTAATGCTAAGCACAGGCCAACTAAAACAATGTCCCACTTTTCATATGTTCCTAAAAACAGGAGCTCAGAAATATTTAACTGCAGATAAAAGGAGATTGGCAATATCATTACAAAAAAAAAGGTATTACAAAAATCACTGTTAAAAGCATATCAAACTACTGAATATTCTTTTAATTAATATATGATTCTTTCTATATAAACTTCATAGAAAACAACTGAATAAAATAAAGATTATATATACTTACAAACAATAAGGAAATTACAATAGTTTTATCTCCTATAGTGGCAAAAATCGTGAATATGAAATGAATAAGGTTATTTTACGAAAATATAGCAGAAAAGGAGAGACAGAAAGATATGTAGGACTAAACAGAGGAGGACACTTGCAAGATAATAAACTCATGAGTTGATATTATGAAAATACATGGGAATAAAAAGCAATCAGGGATGACTTCTGGAATGTTAGCATAAGTAACTCTTCAAGACGTCTCTCCAACTAAACAACCATAACTAGTGAAACTATTTAAACACATACAAACATATGCACATATTTAAGATCTCTGAAAATTGTGCTAACGGAATACAGCAGATGAAGAAATAATTCTTAAGGAAAACCAATTAAATCTGAGTAAGAGCAAATGGAATCTGTGGTCCCTAAGCCATGACTTGCTCCCTACCTCTACCTCACCCCCAACTCAGCATGAGGAAAACTTGACTCTGGGCGGATGTGACCAAGAAGATGGGGATCCTTGTCCGCTCAACCAAGGGCGACAGTATTTTCCCAGGAGGGGACAGCAGCCAGCATTTCTTATTTTGTCATTCTTATTCTTGGTTGCAGATGAAAATTCCAGATGTGTGGCTATGTGGTTGGCTAAGGGACACCAGTAGTTCTCACCCCGGCTCACTCACACAGTGGGGGCAGCAAGACCAAAGAGGCGAGCCAAGAAGACCAGAAGCTACCACCATTTCCCCAAGACCTGCTCATAAAGCTGGAGTGTCACTTTTAAAAGAATCAGGCCATGTCTCTAGCTCAAGAGGAGTGGAATAGAAGCATATATAGTTTTGCCCAGGGAAGAGCCAGGGCATAACAAGAGAGTGTTCTGAAGCTCTCTCTAAGGGAACTATTTGAGCTTAGAGAAGTTCAAACTAGGGTCATTTTGAAATTTGACAATTTCTCAAGCAAATAAGAAGGCAGATAAACAAATTAAACCACAGGGGCTGGCCCGTTTATGTAGAGAAAGAATTGGCTAAGAAGGGCCTCCCAGGAGTGAAAAGTCTAAGAAAATCTTGAAGCACAGCAAATTGTTCTGAATGTACATGGACCAAGCTACAGGAGAATGTATGCACAGGGCTTTATTAAAAACCATAGAGAACCAGCTGACAATGATGAAAGGAACCACTGGTGTAACGCTAACAGAAGAGAGAGGTTCGTAGAGACAACTAAGACAGCCAGCGAGAGTCCTACTAAAACCACTGTCATCTCAGGGTGACTGCACACATGTCAAAGGCCGTGCTCCCTGAAAGGTGACATTAGAGGCTTCACACTGCAATGAATATTCCACACAAAATCAATAAGCAAACAGCAAGTACTTTAGGGTGAGATCAGTATCCAGGCTTGCTATATCATCTAAATGTTCTGTTTTAAAAAAAAATTATATGATATACAAAGAAACAAAAGTGTGTGACCCCCACGCAGAAGGAATAAAAGCAGGTCTTGGAAGCTACTTAAGAGGAGACCCAAATGAAAGACTTAAAGGATAAAGACATCAAAGGATCCATTATAAGTATTCAAATGACTATGGTAAAAACTGCTTAAAGAAGGAAAACAAGGTATGATGACAATTTCCCACCAAATTGTGAACACATATAATGAGATAGAAAGTATTAAACAAAAACCAAATGGAAATTTTGATGTGAAAAAATACAATACCTGGAATGATAAATTAGTAGAGGAATTCAACATTAGTTGTAACCTAAAAGAAATCAGAAAACTTGTAGAAAGATTGATACAGATTATGTAATTTGAAGAAAAGAGAGAAAAAATAATGAATAAAAATTAACAGAGCCTCAAGAAATCTGGGACACCATTAGGCACAGCATTTGTATAGTAAAAGTACAAGAAGAAAAGGAGAGAGAAAAAGGAACAGAAATTTTTTTTTGAAGAGATACTCAACTAAATTTATTTTGATGAAAAACATTAATCTATATAATCAAGAAGTTCAATGGACACCAAGTAGGTTAAATGCAAAAAGATCTAGATTCAAATATATCATAGTAAAAAATGTTGAAAAAATTATGAAAGCAGGAAGAGAAAAAGAATTTTTCACAAAGAAATTCCAAAAGGATTAACTACTGACTTCTCATCAAAAACTTCTCATCATAAAGATCACAGTGTAGTTGGACAGCATATCCCAAGAGTTAAATGAAGGAAAAAATGTCAAACAAGAATCTTATGTCCAGCAAGATTCTTTTTCAAAAACGAAGATGAAATGAAATTATTCCCAGGTAAACAAAATCTGAGATAACTTATTAAAGCAGTCCCATCTTATAAGAAATACAAAGGAAATTATTCAGGTTAAAAGCAAGTGATCCCAAGCAATCCACTCAGGTCCCCTCCCACTGTGGGAGCTTTTCTGTCCTCTCAATAAATCCTGCTTTTTTCACAAAAACAAAAACAAAACCCAAGTGATCCCAGACAGTAATTTAAACTCATATTGAAAAAACAAATTAGCCGGGCATGGTAGCGCGCGCCTGTAGTTCCAGCTGCTTGGAAGGCTGAGGCGGAACGATTGCCAGAGCCCAGCAGGTCGAGGCTGTGGTGGCCGGGAGTGGCCACTGTACTCCAGTCTGAGTGACAAAGTGACATGCCAACTCAAAAAAACCAAAAACAACAACAAAGAACAATGAGAAAAAACAAAGAGCACTAGTAAAGGTAACTATGTAATTACACGAGATATTCAAAAGACAAATTTTTTCTCTGCTTTAACTGATCTAAAAATCAGTTATATAAAACAATTGTATATCATTGTATTGTAAGGTCAGTTACATATAGAAATGCAATATATTTGACAATAACAGCACAATCGAAGTGAGTGGAAGCAAATCTTTACTGAAATAAAGAAATGCTATTAGATGGCAACTTGAATTTGTAGGGAAAAATTAGAAGCACCCCAAATAATACATAAATAAGTATGCAAGGTAGGTGGTAGCACAGGTTAGAAAGAGATAGATTTGCCATAGGTAGGATTTAGGCATTCAGACATTTTTAAAATTACAATGTACTGCAGGCCATGCTGGCAGCCTACCCCAATCCCTAGGCAAATCAAAAGAAAACTCCATCTGATGCAAGATTAGGTCAGCCCAAGCTTTCAATTCATGGTTTATCATAATAATCACTGAATCTTTCAGGTTCCCTGTCAAAGGTGGAAGGCCAAAGACCACCCCTTGACTGACCAGGGTCATGGAAATGGTAATAAGACCACCTTTCAGCTAAGGAACTTATGAATTGAAACACCTGGCAGGTCTCCTGCAGGAGACAATGTGATCAGGAAAAGACCCCCTTCCCTTGTCTCCCCCTATCAGGAGCCCAGAGATGTTTATCACTCTGTAGCTCTGGTTACCTGGATTCCACTCATTAGCATATCAATAACTATGTAGCAATGTCTGGTTTGGAGTTGAGAGCAAAAGCACAGTTTTTCTTTGAAAAATCTTGCCCATGGCAGGTCTTTCTGCTATGAATCTTCCTTCTTCTTTTGACTCTTCTTCTCACTAATAAACTTTTTTCTATAACTTTGCCGGCCACTCTAAAATTCATTTTAGAAACGAACCAAAGTATTCGCAGGTTTTGTGCTGCACCCCACCCAGCATCAATAAGTTTAATGTAACAAACTATGTGAGGCAGGGCAGGGTAGCAAGCACAGGTTAGACATAGATAGATACGTTTCTTGTAGGCAGGTTTTAGAAAGCGCCCAGACATCCAGTTGGCAGGCTGAACAGCTCTGTGGGCCGGAATGTGAATTCAGTGAGGACTCCCAGACCACTCCACACCCTCAGCTCAATTCCCTCAAGATGGTTCCTGGATTGGGAATCAAAAAGCCATAGGAAAGATCATAAGACCACCTTTTAGCTCATGAAGTTATGAACTGAAAAACTCTGGCAGGTCTCCCTGGAAAAGACTGCTCATTCCTCCCATCAGAGGTGGAGAGATGTGAATCTCTCCTGAGTGAGGTTAGTGGGCTCCATCTTCTTTAGCATAACAATCATTGTGAGACTATATCAGATCTTTTGTAAAAGTCAAAAAGGGCAGTTTTCTCTGGCCCATACCAGTTCTTTACCTTCATCTTGGTTGCTGTTTATATGCTTATTTCTCATCTGTTTTACTTTCAGTCCATTTTTATCTTTAAATCTAATGTGTGTTTCCTGTAGAAAGAATATATTTTGATATTTTTTATAAATCCAGTCTTATAATCTCTGCCTTTTAATGAGGATGTTTAATCCATTTATGTGTAATTTTCTAATTTATATAAATTTATTTCCATCTGTGGTTTTTACATTCTGTTTTCCTTCTATTGCTCCCCTTGTCTTTCTGCAAAAAATTCTGTTTTAAAACCTTGCTGGCCACTCTAAAATTCATTTTAGGGTTGAGTCAAAGAATTCACGAGTTTTATACCATACCCCACCCAGCATCATCTGTACTTACTATCCCTTCTTTTCTCAGTTTCATTAAAGACATACATGACATTAGATAAAGTAATAATTATAACAACGTATCGTTGGATTTTTAACATATATAGATGTAATATGTTTAATAATAATACCACAAAAATGAGGGAAAAGGAATACAGTTATGCAGGTGTACATTTTTAAATCTCCTTGAAATTAAGATACATGATATATATTAGAGCATTTACTGAAAATATGTATAACTCAAATTATAGTAAAAAATTATTAAAAGAATTAAAATGTCACACTAGAAAGTATTCCCTAATACATCACAAAGTGGTAAGGAAGGGGCAGAAAATGAAAATGATGTGAGAGAGACAGAAACAATAGAATGTAAAACCGTAGACGGAAAAAACATTATTAATAATAAAATTACATGTAGGGCAACCGCTTTGGGTCCCCTCCCACTGTGGAAACTTTTCTGTCCTCCCAATAAATTCTGCTTTCTCACTTAAATAAATAAATAAAGACAACAGCCATTGTATTACAGCCCACTCTAAAAAAAAAAAAAAAAAAATTATATGTAAATGGATTAAACAATCTTATCAAAAGGCAGAAATTATAAGATTGGATTTAGATGAAAGATCAAGACATATCCTTTCTACAGGAAACACACATTAGATTTAAAGATACAAATGGATTAAAAGTAAAAAAGATGAGAAATAATATGATATATAATGTAACCAAGATAAAGCTAAAGCAGCTATACTAATATCAGTCAGAACTGTCTTTGAAAGACAATATGCAACTAAAGATATGCAGAACATTTCAGAATGATAAAAGGCAATGCACTAGAAAGACATAACTATAATAAATATATACACATCTAAAACAGACCACCTAAAGTACATGAAGCAAAAGCCATATGAATCAGCGATATTGTTCCTAGGTACATGCTAAGAGAACTGGAAATATACTTCTCCACAAAATCTTCTACCTAAATGTTCATAGCACCGTGATTCACCATGGCCACAAAGTGAAAAAACCCAAATGTACAACTGCTGAATGGAAAAATAACATGTGGTATGCATATACAACGTTGTATTACTGGACAATGAAAAAGAATAAATACTGATAGATGCTACAACACAGATGACCTTAGCTTCTGCTACGCTAGACACAAAAGATCACATTTGATATGATTTTGTTTATAAGAAATGCCTGCAATAGGCACATTCATGGTGATAGTAGAGTAAATTTGTGGTTGTCGAAGCTACGGAGGAGACAGTTAGGGAGAAATACGGGAAGACTGCTAACAGGTATGGGGTTTCTTGTAGAATTACATTAATGTAGAATTGATTGGGTGAGATCTTCATAACTCTGAATTTACTAAAAGCTATTGAATTGTACACTTCAAATAGGTGAATTTGATGGTACAAATTATATCTCAGCAACGTTTTTTATATGAAGTAAAAAAAATAGCTATCCTCATGCTGGCCTTCAATGTAGGAGGTATACAAGTAATGAACACTTTAAAGAGTTATTGACTGAAGAGAAAAGAGTAAAGAAAGATCGGTCATTCTCTTGAAAGGGACTTTATATAATGACTACTTTCAAGAAATAGAGTATTTTGTTTCCAAGTTAGTAAATAAAACAGTAGACAAAGAATGTACTTGAACTTTATGTCCAACTCTAATCCATACTAGTATCAAATAATGTCATTAAAAGAACTTATCTCTAGCAATACCCCATTGCCAATGCAATTGGAAGAAAATTTATCAACACACTTAGATACTGCTACTAAGATGTCAATTAGATCATAATATATTTAAAAAACTGTTTGAATCTAATATAATTTGTAGATCAAAAAATTAAAGAGTTGATTTTAGAAATAAATGATTTATAAATTTTGTGAAATATCATCTGGGTTTAAAGGAGGTCATTAGCCAAAGAAAATAGGAAATACTCTCTTCTCCCTGTGTCCCACAAAAATCAAGAAGTGGATTTCCAAGAAAAATCCAACGTTAAAGAGTGAGAGAGACAATTTTCTTAGCACTTGAGGAAGTCACAAAGCTCTTCTAGAAATAATCTGGAGAAAGTCTGAGTGGCAGCTAAGTCCCTCTAATTTTGAGAGCTGAGAAGCTAGGTAATTTGAATATACATCTATGTAATAAAAAGTTCAGGATTACTCATAGGCTGATGAGTCCTTGATGATTGCGGTATGCACTTGTTCTAACCCTTACATTTAAAACATTGATTAAAAACATTAATTGAAAACAAATTTTAAAATGACTTCTTTTGTAGAGAGGACGTTCATCCCTGACAATAAATGAAATCCTGTAAAAATGTGTATATAAATACATGCTGAACCTTTAGTTTCCTTTCTTACAAGGTATAAGAACATATCACCGCACTGAATTCCTGTGCTACATTAAAGGATGTCTAGCCTTGAAAACTAGCAAAAAATTTAAAATTGGTCTGTCCCCTTGATTAGTCTGTCAAAGTGAATACAGATAATATTTCACTTTTGTTCATTTCCATCCTTTTAAATTTGCTCTAGGACCTTAAAACAAACAGATAACATAGAAACAGACTGCCATGGCAATGAAAGTCCTATTTCCCCACAACTCAGAAACACAGACAAAGACTTGCACACCCAGCCCAGATGAAGTCACCAAGCCAATTTACCTCTCACCTGAAAACTGTTTTCAAGACAATTGAACATCATAATAGTGGACAACGATCCCTGAGAGATGGAAAATAAATGAGCTGAACCCTAAAACCGTCCCTGCTTAATACCTTGAGAGATTTTTCCAGGAGGGGGCACGTGAAGGGGAACCGAGGCACAGCTGGCAGCCTCTCCAAATTAAGGGGAGGGAACTGGGAGCCTCAGAGGCAAAAGCAGCCAGAGTTCGCAGAGCACACAATGAAAGAGCAAAAGAGTCATGCGAAGAGCAAGGTCCAGACATCCCAGAGCCCCTCCAACATCCACGTAAGTGAGCACTAAACGGTGCATCTCTGTGGGGAAACTGAGGCTGGGGCAAGCGTCATCCAACAGGGTAAGAGCAAATCGCACCCCATGCTTGCACATGGCTGGGGACGGGGCCCATTGTCCCCACGCAGACTGGAGAGATGTTCATAACAAGGGCACTGGACACTCAGAAAGATAGATCAGTAATGGAAGGAAACTTCTAGAACAAATGTTGCGCTTGCCCCGCTTAAGAAACTTTGAAAAACCCCCAAAAGAACTACATTCTAAATAACCAGAAGAAAGCTTAAGAATAGCTATGGAAACGTGAGAATGCCTAGCAATAAAACGGTAAATCCACAGTGTCTGGAAGCCAATGGAAAAATCACTGTGCACTTAAAGAAGCAAAGACCCGCCTCCAGGCGTGGCCGGTCTGCCTTCTGGGCGTTGTAGTCTCGGCCTCCAGGACGTTGGGGT